>NW_027473472.1:0-297298 GCF_050947335.1 Megachile rotundata | reverse complement strand
GACAATTACTATACACATTACTCTTACTATTATCAATCTAACTCATATTATTAGCCATATTATGCTTACATGAGCAATAGAACTACAATTACTATACTTATTACTCTTAATATTATCAATCTAACTCATATTATTAACCATATTATGCAGATATGATCGATAGAACTACAATTACTATACTCATTACTCTTATTATTATCAATCTAACTCATATTATTAGACATGTTATGCTTATATGATCGATAGAACGACAATTACTATACTTATTACTCTTATTATTATAAATATAACTTATATTATTAGCCATATTATGCTTACATGATCGATAGGACGACAATTACTGTACTTATTACTCTTATCATTATCGATCTAACTCATATTATTAACCATATTATGCCGATATGATCGATAGCACGACATTTACTATCATTATTACTCTTATTATTATCAACCTAACTCATATTATTAGCCATATTATGCTTATATGATCGATAGAACTACAATTACTATACTCATTACTCTTATTGTTATCAAGCTAACAAATATTATTAGCCATATTATGCTTATATGATCGATAGAACGACAATTACTATACTTATTACTCTTATCATTATAAATATAACTCATATTATTAGCCATATTATGCTTATATGATCGATAGAACGACAATAACTATACACATTACTCTTACTACTATCAATCTAACTCATATTATTAGCCATATTATGCTTATATGATCTATAGAACGACGATTACTATACTTATTACTCTTATTATTATCAATCTAACTCATATTATTAACCATATTATGCAGATATGATCGATAGAACTACAATTACTATACTCATTACTCTTATTATTATCAATGTAACTCATATTATTAGCCATATTATGCTTATATGATCGATAGAATGAGAATTACTATACTCACTACTCTTAGTATTATCACTCTAACTCATATTATTAGCCATATTATGCTTATATGAGCAATAGAACTACAATTACTATACTTATTACTCTTATTATTATCAATCTAACTCATATTATTAACCATATTATGCAGATATGATCGATAGAACTACAATTACTATACTCATTACTCTTATTATTATCAATCTAACTTATATTATTAGCCATATTATGCTTATATGATCGATAGAACGACAATTACTATACTTATTACACTTATTATTATAAATATAACTCATATTATTAGCCATATTATGCTTACATGATCGATAGAACGACAATTACTGTACTTATTACTCTTATCATTATCGATCTAACTCATATTATTAACCATATTATGCCGATATGATCGATAGCACGACATTTACTATCATTATTACTCTTATTATTATCAACCTAACTCATATTATTAACCATATTATGCTTATATGATCGATAGAACTACAATTACTATACTCATTACTCTTATTGTTATCAATCTAACTCATATTATTAGCCATATTATGCTTATATGATCGATAGAACGACAATTACTATACTTATTAATCTTATTATTATCAATCTAACTCATATTATTAGCCATATTATGCTTATATGATCTATAGAACGACGATTACTATACTTATTGCTCTTATTATTATCAATCTAACTCATATTATTAACCATATTATGCAGATATGATCGATAGAACTACAATTACTATACTCATTACTCTTATTATTATAAATATAACTCATATTATTAGCCATATTATGCTTATATGATCGATAGAACGACAATTACTATACACATTACTCTTACTATTATCAATCTAACTCATATTATTAGCCATATTATGCTTACATGAGCAATAGAACTACAATTACTATACTTATTACTCTTAATATTATCAATCTAACTCATATTATTAACCATATTATGCAGATATGATCGATAGAACTACAATTACTATACTCATTACTCTTATTATTATCAATCTAACTCATATTATTAGACATGTTATGCTTATATGATCGATAGAACGACAATTACTATACTTATTACTCTTATTATTATAAATATAACTTATATTATTAGCCATATTATGCTTACATGATCGATAGGACGACAATTACTGTACTTATTACTCTTATCATTATCGACCTAACTCATATTATTAACCATATTATGCCGATATGATCGATAGCACGACATTTACTATCATTATTACTCTTATTATTATCAACCTAACTCATATTATTAGCCATATTATGCTTATATGATCGATAGAACTACAATTACTATACTCATTACTCTTATTGTTATCAAGCTAACAAATATTATTAGCCATATTATGCTTATATGATCGATAGAACGACAATTACTATACTTATTACTCTTATCATTATAAATATAACTCATATTATTAGCCATATTATGCTTATATGATCGATAGAACGACAATAACTATACACATTACTCTTACTACTATCAATCTAACTCATATTATTAGCCATATTATGCTTATATGATCTATAGAACGACGATTACTATACTTATTACTCTTATTATTATCAATCTAACTCATATTATTAACCATATTATGCAGATATGATCGATAGAACTACAATTACTATACTCATTACTCTTATTATTATCAATGTAACTCATATTATTAGCCATATTATGCTTATATGATCGATAGAATGAGAATTACTATACTCACTACTCTTAGTATTATCACTCTAACTCATATTATTAGCCATATTATGCTTATATGAGCAATAGAACTACAATTACTATACTTATTACTCTTATTATTATCAATCTAACTCATATTATTAACCATATTATGCAGATATGATCGATAGAACTACAATTACTATACTCATTACTCTTATTATTATCAATCTAACTTATATTATTAGCCATATTATGCTTATATGATCGATAGAACGACAATTACTATACTTATTACACTTATTATTATAAATATAACTCATATTATTAGCCATATTATGCTTACATGATCGATAGAACGACAATTACTGTACTTATTACTCTTATCATTATCGATCTAACTCATATTATTAACCATATTATGCCGATATGATCGATAGCACGACATTTACT
This sequence comes from Megachile rotundata, assembly GCF_050947335.1. Taxonomy (NCBI): domain Eukaryota; kingdom Metazoa; phylum Arthropoda; class Insecta; order Hymenoptera; family Megachilidae; genus Megachile; species Megachile rotundata. The sequence goes on along the minus strand of NW_027473472.1, from coordinate 294,217 downwards.
ATCATTATTACTCTTATTATTATCAACCTAACTCATATTATTAACCATATTATGCTTATATGATCGATAGAACTACAATTACTATACTCATTACTCTTATTGTTATCAATCTAACTCATATTATTAGCCATATTATGCTTATATGATCGATAGAACGACAATTACTATACTTATTAATCTTATTATTATCAATCTAACTCATATTATTAACCACATTATGCTAATATGATCGATAGAACGACAATTACTATACTTATTACACTCACTATTATCAATCTAACTCATATTATTAACCATATTATGCAGATATGATCGATAGCACGACATTTACTATACTTATTATTCTTATTTTTATCAACCTAACTCATATTATTAGCCATATTATGCTTATAATATCGATAGAACGACAATTACTATACTTATTACTGTTATTATTATCAATCTAACTCATATTATTCGCCATATTATGCTTATATGATCGATAGAACGAGAATTACTATACTCACTACTCTTAATATTATCAATCTAACTCATATTATTAGCCATATTATGCTTATATTATCGATAGAACGACAATTCCTATACATATTATTCTTATTTTATCAACCCAACTCATATTATTAGCCATATTATGCTTAAATGATCGATAGGAGGTCAATTACTATACTTATTACACTCACCATTGTCAATCTAACTCATATTATTAACCATATTATGCTTATATGATCGATAGAACGACAATTACTATACTTATTACACTTATTATTATAAATATAACTCATATTATTAGCCATATTATGCTTACATGATCGATAGAACGACAATTACTGTACTTATTACTCTTATCATTATCGATCTAACTCATATTATTAACCATATTATGCCGATATGATCGATAGCACGACATTTACTATCATTATTACTCTTATTATTATCAACCTAACTCATATTATTAACCATATTATGCTTATATGATCGATAGAACTGCAATTACTATACTCATTACTCTTATTGTTATCAATCTAACTCATATTATTAGCCTTATTACGCTTATATGATCGATAGAACGACAATTACTATACTTATTAATCTTATTATTATCAATCTAACTCATATTATTAACCACATTATGCTAATATGATCGATAGAACGACAATTACTATACTTATTACACTCACTATTATCAGTCTAACTCATATTATTAACCATATTATGCAGATATGATCGATAGCACGACATTTACTATACTTATTATTCTTATTTTTATCAACCTAACTCATATTATTAGCCATATTATGCTTATAATATCGATAGAACGACAATTACTATACTTATTACTGTTATTATTATCAATCTAACTCATATTATTCGCCATATTATGCTTAAATGATCGATAGAACAACAATTACTATACTCATTACTCTTATTATTATCAATCTAACTAGTATTATTAGCCATATTATGCTTATATGATCGATAGAACGAGAATTACTATACTCACTACTCTTAGTATTATCACTCTAACTCATATTATTAGCCATATTATGCTTATATGATCGATAGAACTACAATTACTGTACTTATTACTCTTATTATTATAAATATAACTCATATTATTAGCCATATTATGCTTATATGATCGATAGAACGACAATTACTATACACATTACTCTTACTATTATCAATCTAACTCATATTATTAACCATATTATGCAGATATGATCGATAGCGCGACATTTACTACACTTACTACTCTTATTATGATCAATCTAACTCATATTATTAGCCATATTATGCTTACATGAGCAATAGAACTACAATAACTATACTTATTACTCTTAATATTATCAATCTAACTCATATCATTAACCATATTATGCAGATATGATCGATAGAATGAGAATTACTATACATATTACTGTTATTATTATCAACCTAACTCATATTATTAGCCATATTAAGCTTAAATGATTGATAGAACGACAATTACTACACTTATTACTCCTATTATTATCAATCTAACTCATATTATTAGCCATATTATGCTTAAATGATCGATAGATCTACAATTACTATACTCATTACTCTTATTATTATCAATCTAACTCATATTATTAGCCATATTATGCTTATATGATCGATAGAACGACAATTACTATACTTATTACTGTTATTATTATGAATCTGACTCATATTATTAGCCATATTATGCTTATATGATCGATAGAACGACAATTACTATACTTATTAATCTTATTATTATCAATCTAACTCATATTATTAACCACATTATGCTAATATGATCGATAGAACGACAATTACTATACTTATTACACTCACTATTATCAATCTAACTCATATTATTAACCATATTATGCAGATATGATCGATAGCACGACATTTACTATACTTATTATTCTTATTTTTATCAACCTAACTCATATTATTAGCCATATTATGCTTATAATATCGATAGAACGACAATTACTATACTTATTACTGTTATTATTATCAATCTAACTCATATTATTCGCCATATTATGCTTAAATGATCGATAGAACAACAATTACTATACTCATTACTCTTATTATTATCAATCTAACTCATATTATTAGCCATATTATGCTTATATGATCGATAGAACGAGAATTACTATACTCACTACTCTTAGTATTATCACTCTAACTCATATTATTAGCCATATTATGCTTATATGATCGATAGAACGACAATTACTGTACTTATTACTCTTATTATTATAAATATAACTCATATTATTAGCCATATTATGCTTATATGATCGATAGAACGACAATTACTATACACATTACTCTTACTATTATCAATCTAACTCATATTATTAACCATATTATGCAGATATGATCGATAGCGCGACATTTACTACACTTACTACTCTTATTATTATCAATCTAACTCATATTATTAGCCATATTATGCTTACATGAGCAATAGAACTACAATTGCTATACTTATTACTCTTAATATTATCAATCTAACTCATATTATTAACCATATTATGCAGATATGATCGATAGAACTACAATTACTATACTTATTACTCTTATTATTATAAATATAACTTATATTATTAGCCATATTATGCTTACATGATCGATAGAACGACAATTACTGTACTTATTACTCTTATCATTATCGATCTAACTCATATTATTAACCATATTATGCCGATATGATCGATAGCACGACATTTACTATCATTATTACTCTTATTATTGTCAACCTAACTCATATTATTAGCCATATTATGCTTATATGATCGATAGAACTACAATTACTATACTCATTACTCTTATTGTTATCAAGCTAACTCATATTATTAGCCATATTATGCTTATATGATCGATAGAACGACAATTACTATACTTATTACTCTTATTATTATAAATATAACTCATATTATTAGCCATATTATGCTTATATGATCGATAGAACGACAATAACTATACACATTACTCTTACTATTATCAATCTAACTCATATTATTAGCCATATTATGCTTATATGATCTATAGAACGACGATTACTATACTTATTGCTCTTATTATTATCAATCTAACTCATATTATTAACCATATTATGCAGATATGATCGATAGAACTACAATTACTATACTCATTACTCTTATTATTATCAATGTAACTCATATTATTAGCCATATTATGCTTATATGATCGATAGAATGAGAATTACTATACTCACTACTCTTAGTATTATCACTCTAACTCATATTATTAGCCATATTATGCTTATATGAGCAATAGAACTACAATTACTATACTTATTACTCTTATTATTATCAATCTAACTCATATTATTAACCATATTATGCAGATATGATCGATAGAACTACAATTACTATACTCATTACTCTTATTATTATCAATCTAACTCATATTATTAGCCATATTATGCTTATATGATCGATAGAACGAGAATTACTATACTCACTACTCTTAGTATTATCACTCTAACTCATATTATTAGCCATATTATGCTTATATGATCGATAGAACGACAATTACTATACTTATTACTCTTATTGTTATCAATCTAACTCATATCATTAGCCATATTATGCTTATATGATCGATAGAACGACAATTACTATACTTATTAATCTTATTATTATCAATCTAACTCATATTATTAACCACATTATGCTAATATGATCGATAGAACGACAATTACTATACTTATTACACTCACTATTATCAATCTAACTCATATTATTAACCATATTATGCAGATATGATCGATAGCACGACATTTACTATACTTATTATTCTTATTTTTATCAACCTAACTCATATTATTAGCCATATTATGCTTATAATATCGATAGAACGACAATTACTATACTTATTACTGTTATTATTATCAATCTAACTCATATTATTCGCCATATTATGCTTAAATGATCGATAGAACAACAATTACTATACTCATTACTCTTATTATTATCAATCTAACTCATATTATTAGCCATATTATGCTTATATGATCGATAGAACGAGAATTACTATACTCACTACTCTTAGTATTATCACTCTAACTCATATTATTAGCCATATTATGCTTATATGATCGATAGAACGACAATTACTGTACTTATTACTCTTATTATTATAAATATAACTCATATTATTAGCCATATTATGCTTATATGATCGATAGAACGACAATTACTATACACATTACTCTTACTATTATCAATCTAACTCATATTATTAACCATATTATGCAGATATGATCGATAGCGCGACATTTACTACACTTACTACTCTTATTATTATCAATCTAACTCATATTATTAGCCATATTATGCTTACATGAGCAATAGAACTACAATTGCTATACTTATTACTCTTAATATTATCAATCTAACTCATATTATTAACCATATTATGCAGATATGATCGATAGAACTACAATTACTATACTTATTACTCTTATTATTATAAATATAACTTATATTATTAGCCATATTATGCTTACATGATCGATAGAACGACAATTACTGTACTTATTACTCTTATCATTATCGATCTAACTCATATTATTAACCATATTATGCCGATATGATCGATAGCACGACATTTACTATCATTATTACTCTTATTATTGTCAACCTAACTCATATTATTAGCCATATTATGCTTATATGATCGATAGAACTACAATTACTATACTCATTACTCTTATTGTTATCAAGCTAACTCATATTATTAGCCATATTATGCTTATATGATCGATAGAACGACAATTACTATACTTATTACTCTTATTATTATAAATATAACTCATATTATTAGCCATATTATGCTTATATGATCGATAGAACGACAATAACTATACACATTACTCTTACTATTATCAATCTAACTCATATTATTAGCCATATTATGCTTATATGATCTATAGAAAGACGATTACTATACTTATTGCTCTTATTATTATCAATCTAACTCATATTATTAACCATATTATGCAGATATGATCGATAGAACTACAATTACTATACTCATTACTCTTATTATTATCAATGTAACTCATATTATTAGCCATATTATGCTTATATGATCGATAGAATGAGAATTACTATACTCACTACTCTTAGTATTATCACTCTAACTCATATTATTAGCCATATTATGCTTATATGAGCAATAGAACTACAATTACTATACTTATTACTCTTATTATTATCAATCTAACTCATATTATTAACCATATTATGCAGATATGATCGATAGAACTACAATTACTATACTCATTACTCTTATTATTATCAATCTAACTCATATTATTAGCCATATTATGCTTATATGATCGATAGAACGAGAATTACTATACTCACTACTCTTAGTATTATCACTCTAACTCATATTATTAGCCATATTATGCTTATATGATCGATAGAACGACAATTACTATACTTATTACTCTTATTGTTATCAATCTAACTCATATCATTAGCCATATTATGCTTATATGATCGATAGAATGACAATTACTATACTTATTACTCTTATTATTATCAATGTAACTCATATTATGAGCCATATTATGCTTATATGATCGATAGAATGAGAATTACTATACATATTACTGTTATTATTATCAACCTAACTCATATTATTAGCCATATTAAGCTTAAATGATTGATAGAACGACAATTACTACACTTATTACTCCTATTATTATCAATCTAACTCATATTATTAGCCATATTATGCTTATATGATGGATAGAACGACAATTACTGTACTTATTACTCTTATTATTATAAATATAACTCATATTATTAGCCATATTATGCTTATATGATCGATAGAACGACAATTACTATACACATTACTCTTACTATTATCAATCTAACTCATATTATTAGCCATATTATGCTTACATGAGCAATAGAACTACAATTACTATACTTATTACTCTTAATATTATCAATCTAACTCATATTATTAACCATATTATGCAGATATGATCGATAGAACTACAATTACTATACTCATTACTCTTATTATTATCAATCTAACTCATATTATTAGACATGTTATGCTTATATGATCGATAGAACGACAATTACTATACTTATTACTCTTATTATTATCAACCTAACTCATATTATTAGCCATATTATGCTTATATGATCGATAGAACTACAATTACTATACTCATTACTCTTATTGTTATCAAGCTAACAAATATTATTAGCCATATTATGCTTATATGATCGATAGAACGACAATTACTATACTTATTACTCTTATTATTATAAATATAACTCATATTATTAGCCATATTATGCTTATATGATCGATAGAACGACAATAACTATACTCACTACTCTTAGTATTATCAATCTAACTCATATTATTAGCCATATTATGCTTATATGATCTATAGAACGACGATTACTATACTTATTACTCTTATTATTATCAATCTAACTCATATTATTAACCATATTATGCAGATATGATCGATAGAACTACAATTACTATACTCATTACTCTTATTATTATCAATGTAACTCATATTATTAGCCATATTATGCTTATATGATCGATAGAATGAGAATTACTATACTCACTACTCTTAGTATTATCACTCTAACTCATATTATTAGCCATATTATGCTTACATGATCGATAGAATGACAATTACTGTACTTATTACTCTTATCATTATCGATCTAACTCATATTATTAACCATATTATGCCGATATGATCGATAGCACGACATTTACTATCATTATTACTCTTATTATTATCAACCTAACTCATATTATTAACCATATTATGCTTATATGATCGATAGAACTACAATTACTATACTCATTACTCTTATTGTTATCAATCTAACTCATATTATTAGCCATATTATGCTTATATGATCCATAGAACGACAATTACTATACTTATTACTCTTATTATTATCAATCTAACTCATATTATTAACCACATTATGCTAATATGATCGATAGAACGACAATTACTATACTTATTACACTCACTATTATCAATCTAACTCATATTATTAACCATATTATGCAGATATGATCGATAGCACGACATTTACTATACTTATTATTCTTATTTTTATTAACCTAACTCATATTATTAGCCATATTATGCTTATAATATCGATAGAACGACAATTACTATACTTATTACTGTTATTATTATCAATCTAACTCATATTATTCGCCATATTATGCTTAAATGATCGATAGAACAACAATTACTATACTCATTACTCTTATTATTATCAATCTAACTCATATTATTAGCCATATGATGCTTATATGATCGATAGAACGAGAATTACTATACTCACTACTCTTAATATTATCAATCTAACTCATATTATTAGCCATATTATGCTTATATTATCGATAGAACGACAATTCCTATACTTATTATTCTTATTTTATCAACCCAACTCATATTATTAGCCATATTATGCTTAAATGATCGATAGGAGGTCAATTACTATACTTATTACACTCACCATTGTCAATCTAACTCATATTATTAACCATATTATGCTTATATGATCGATAGAACGACAATTACTATACTTATTACACTTATTATTATAAATATAACTCATATTATTAGCCATATTATGCTTACATGATCGATAGAACGACAATTACTGTACTTATTACTCTTATCATTATCGATCTAACTCATATTATTAACCATATTATGCCGATATGATCGATAGCACGACATTTACTATCATTATTACTCTTATTATTATCAACCTAACTCATATTATTAACCATATTATGCTTATATGATCGATAGAACTGCAATTACTATACTCATTACTCTTATTGTTATCAATCTAACTCATATTATTAGCCATATTACGCTTATATGATCGATAGAACGACAATTACTATACTTATTAATCTTATTATTATCAATCTAACTCATATTATTAACCACATTATGCTAATATGATCGATAGAACGACAATTACTATACTTATTACACTCACTATTATCAGTCTAACTCATATTATTAACCATATTATGCAGATATGATCGATAGCACGACATTTACTATACTTATTATTCTTATTTTTATCAACCTAACTCATATTATTAGCCATATTATGCTTATAATATCGATAGAACGACAATTACTATACTTATTACTGTTATTATTATCAATCTAACTCATATTACTAACCATATTATGCAGATATGATCGATAGAACTACAATTACTATACTCATTACTCTTATTATTATCAATCTAACTTATATTATTAGCCATATTATGCTTATATGATCGATAGAACGACAATTACTATACCTATTACACTTATTATTATAAATATAACTCATATTATTAGCCATATTATGCTTACATGATCGATAGAACGACAATTACTGTACTTATTACTCTTAACATTATCGATCTAACTCATATTATTAACCATATTATGCCGATATGATCGATATCACTACATTTACTATCATTATTACTCTTATTATTATCAACCTAACTCATATTATTAACCATATTATGCTTATATGATCGATAGAACTGCAATTACGATACTCATTACTCTTATTGTTATCAATCTAACTCATATTATTAGCCATATTATGCTTATATGATCGATAGAACGACAATTACTATACTTATTAATCTTATTATTATCAATCTAACTCATATTATTAACCACATTATGCTAATATGATCGATAGAACGACAATTACTATACTTATTACACTCACTATTATCAGTCTAACTCATATTATTAACCATATTATGCAGATATGATCGATAGCACGACATTTACTATACTTATTATTCTTATTTTTATCAACCTAACTCATATTATTAGCCATATTATGCTTATAATATCGATAGAACGACAATTACTATACTTATTACTGTTATTATTATCAATCTAACTCATATTATTCGCCATATTATGCTTAAATGATCGATAGAACAACAATTACTATACTCATTACTCTTATTATTATCAATCTAACTCATATTATTAGCCATATTATGCTTATATGATCGATAGAACGAGAATTACTATACTCACTACTCTTAGTATTATCACTCTAACTCATATTATTAGCCATATTATGCTTATATGATCGATAGAACGACAATTACTGTACTTATTACTCTTATTATTATAAATATAACTCATATTATTAGCCATATTATGCTTATATGATCGATAGAACGACAATTACTATACACATTACTCTTACTATTATCAATCTAACTCATATTATTAACCATATTATGCAGATATGATCGATAGCGCGACATTTACTACACTTACTACTCTTATTATTATCAATCTAACTCATATTATTGGCCATATTATGCTTACATGAGCAATAGAACTACAATTACTATACTTATTACTCTTAATATTATCAATCTAACTCATATTATTAACCATATTATGCAGATATGATCGATAGAACTACAATTACTATACTCATTACTCTTATTATTATCAATCTAACTCATATTATTAGACATATTATGCTTATATGATCGACAGAACGACAATTACTATACTTATTACACTCACTATTATCAATCCAACTCATATTATTAACCATATTATGCTTATATGAGCAATAGAACTACAATTACCATAATTATTTCTCTTATTATTATCAATCTAACTCATATTATTAGCCATATTATGCTTATATGATCGATAGAACGACAATTACTATACTTATTACTCTTATTATTATAAATATAACTTATATTATTAGCCATATTATGCTTAAATGATCGATAGAACAACAATTACTATACTCATTACTCTTATTATTATCAATCTAACTCATATTATTAGCCATATTATGCTTATATGATCGATAGAACGAGAATTACTATACTCACTACTCTTAGTATTATCACTCTAACTCATATTATTAGCCATATTATGCTTATATGATCGATAGAACGACAATTACTGTACTTATTACTCTTATTATTATAAATATAACTCATATTATTAGCCATATTATGCTTATATGATCGATAGAACGACAATTACTATACACATTACTCTTACTATTATCAATCTAACTCATATTATTAACCATATTATGCAGATATGATCGATAGCGCGACATTTACTACACTTACTACTCTTATTATTATCAATCTAACTCATATTATTGGCCATATTATGCTTACATGAGCAATAGAACTACAATTACTATACTTATTACTCTTAATATTATCAATCTAACTCATATTATTAACCATATTATGCAGATATGATCGATAGAACTACAATTACTATACTCATTACTCTTATTATTATCAATCTAACTCATATTATTAGACATATTATGCTTATATGATCGACAGAACGACAATTACTATACTTATTACACTCACTATTATCAATCCAACTCATATTATTAACCATATTATGCTTATATGAGCAATAGAACTACAATTACCATAATTATTTCTCTTATTATTATCAATCTAACTCATATTATTAGCCATATTATGCTTATATGATCGATAGAACGACAATTACTATACTTATTACTCTTATTATTATAAATATAACTTATATTATTAGCCATATTATGCTTACATGATCGATAGAACGACAATTACTGTACTTATTACTCTTATCATTATCGATCTAACTCATATTATTAACCATATTATGCCGATATGATCGATAGCACGACATTTACTATCATTATTACTCTTATTATTATCAACCTAACTCATATTATTAACCATATTATGCTTATATGATCGATAGAACTACAATTACTATACTCATTACTCTTATTGTTATCAATCTAACTCATATTATTAGCCATATTATGCTTATATGATCCATAGAACGACAATTACTATACTTATTAATCTTATTATTATCAATCTAACTCATATTATTAACCACATTATGCTAATATGATCGATAGAACGACAATTACTATACTTATTACACTCACTATTATCAATCTAACTCATATTATTAGCCATATGATGCTTATATGATCGATAGAACGAGAATTACTATACTCACTACTCTTAATATTATCAATCTAACTCATATTATTAGCCATATTATGCTTATAATATCGATAGAACGACAATTACTATACTTATTACTGTTATTATTATCAATCTAACTCATATTACTAACCATATTATGCAGATATGATCGATAGAACTACAATTACTATACTCATTACTCTTATTATTATCAATCTAACTTATATTATTAGCCATATTATGCTTATATGATCGATAGAACGACAATTACTATACTTATTACACTTATTATTATAAATATAACTCATATTATTAGCCATATTATGCTTACATGATCGATAGAACGACAATTACTGTACTTATTACTCTTATCATTATCGATCTAACTCATATTATTAACCATATTATGCCGATATGATCGATAGCACGACATTTACTATCATTATTACTCTTATTATTATCAACCTAATTCATATTATTAACCATATTATGCTTATATGATCGATAGAACTACAATTACTATACTCATTACTCTTATTGTTATCAATCTAACTCATATTATTAGCCATATTATGCTTATATGATCGATAGAACGACAATTACTATACTTATTAATCTTATTATTATCAATCTAACTCATATTATTAACCACATTATGCTAATATGATCGATAGAACGACAGTTACTATACTTATTACACTCACTATTATCAATCTAACTCATATTATTAACCATATTATGCAGATATGATCGATAGCACGACATTTACTATACTTATTATTCTTATTTTTATCAACCTAACTCATATTATTAGCCATATTATGCTTATAATATCGATAGAACGACAATTACTATACTTATTACTGTTATTATTATCAATCTAACTCATATTATTAGCCATATTATGCTTACATGATCGATAGAACGACAATTACTGTACTTATTACTCTTAACATTATCGATCTAACTCATATTATTAACCATATTATGCCGATATGATCGATATCACTACATTTACTATCATTATTACTCTTATTATTATCAACCTAACTCATATTATTAACCATATTATGCTTATATGATCGATAGAACTGCAATTACGATACTCATTACTCTTATTGTTATCAATCTAACTCATATTATTAGCCATATTATGCTTATATGATCGATAGAACGACAATTACTATACTTATTAATCTTATTATTATCAATCTAACTCATATTATTAACCACATTATGCTAATATGATCGATAGAACGACAATTACTATACTTATTACACTCACTATTATCAGTCTAACTCATATTATTAACCATATTATGCAGATATGATCGATAGCACGACATTTACTATACTTATTATTCTTATTTTTATCAACCTAACTCATATTATTAGCCATATTATGCTTATAATATCGATAGAACGACAATTACTATACTTATTACTGTTATTATTATCAATCTAACTCATATTATTCGCCATATTATGCTTAAATGATCGATAGAACAACAATTACTATACTCATTACTCTTATTATTATCAATCTAACTCATATTATTAGCCATATTATGCTTATATGATCGATAGAACGAGAATTACTATACTCACTACTCTTAGTATTATCACTCTAACTCATATTATTAGCCATATTATGCTTATATGATCGATAGAACGACAATTACTGTACTTATTACTCTTATTATTATAAATATAACTCATATTATTAGCCATATTATGCTTATATGATCGATAGAACGACAATTACTATACACATTACTCTTACTATTATCAATCTAACTCATATTATTAACCATATTATGCAGATATGATCGATAGCGCGACATTTACTACACTTACTACTCTTATTATTATCAATCTAACTCATATTATTGGCCATATTATGCTTACATGAGCAATAGAACTACAATTACTATACTTATTACTCTTAATATTATCAATCTAACTCATATTATTAACCATATTATGCAGATATGATCGATAGAACTACAATTACTATACTCATTACTCTTATTATTATCAATCTAACTCATATTATTAGACATATTATGCTTATATGATCGACAGAACGACAATTACTATACTTATTACACTCACTATTATCAATCCAACTCATATTATTAACCATATTATGCTTATATGAGCAATAGAACTACAATTACCATAATTATTTCTCTTATTATTATCAATCTAACTCATATTATTAGCCATATTATGCTTATATGATCGATAGAACGACAATTACTATACTTATTACTCTTATTATTATAAATATAACTTATATTATTAGCCATATTATGCTTAAATGATCGATAGAACAACAATTACTATACTCATTACTCTTATTATTATCAATCTAACTCATATTATTAGCCATATTATGCTTATATGATCGATAGAACGAGAATTACTATACTCACTACTCTTAGTATTATCACTCTAACTCATATTATTAGCCATATTATGCTTATATGATCGATAGAACGACAATTACTGTACTTATTACTCTTATTATTATAAATATAACTCATATTATTAGCCATATTATGCTTATATGATCGATAGAACGACAATTACTATACACATTACTCTTACTATTATCAATCTAACTCATATTATTAACCATATTATGCAGATATGATCGATAGCGCGACATTTACTACACTTACTACTCTTATTATTATCAATCTAACTCATATTATTGGCCATATTATGCTTACATGAGCAATAGAACTACAATTACTATACTTATTACTCTTAATATTATCAATCTAACTCATATTATTAACCATATTATGCAGATATGATCGATAGAACTACAATTACTATACTCATTACTCTTATTATTATCAATCTAACTCATATTATTAGACATATTATGCTTATATGATCGACAGAACGACAATTACTATACTTATTACACTCACTATTATCAATCCAACTCATATTATTAACCATATTATGCTTATATGAGCAATAGAACTACAATTACCATAATTATTTCTCTTATTATTATCAATCTAACTCATATTATTAGCCATATTATGCTTATATGATCGATAGAACGACAATTACTATACTTATTACTCTTATTATTATAAATATAACTTATATTATTAGCCATATTATGCTTACATGATCGATAGAACGACAATTACTGTACTTATTACTCTTATCATTATCGATCTAACTCATATTATTAACCATATTATGCCGATATGATCGATAGCACGACATTTACTATCATTATTACTCTTATTATTATCAACCTAACTCATATTATTAACCATATTATGCTTATATGATCGATAGAACTACAATTACTATACTCATTACTCTTATTGTTATCAATCTAACTCATATTATTAGCCATATTAGGCTTAAATGATCGATAGGAGGTCAATTACTATACTTATTACACTCACCATTGTCAATCTAACTCATATTATTAACCATATTATGCTTATATGATCGATAGAACGACAATTACTATACTTATTACACTTATTATTATAAATATAACTCATATTATTAGCCATATTATGCTTACATGATCGATAGAACGACAATTACTGTACTTATTACTCTTATCATTATCGATCTAACTCATATTATTAACCATATTATGCCGATATGATCGATAGCACGACATTTACTATCATTATTACTCTTATTATTATCAACCTAACTCATATTATTAGCCATATTATGCTTATATGATCGATAGAACTACAATTACTATACTCATTACTCTTATTGTTATCAATCTAACTCATATTTTTAACCATATTATGCAGATATGATCGATAGAATGAGAATTACTATACATATTACTGTTATTATTATCAACCTAACTCATATTATTAGCCATATTAAGCTTAAATGATTGATAGAACGACAATTACTACACTTATTACTCCTATTATTATCAATCTAACTCATATTATTAACCATATTATGCAGATATGATCGATAGAACTACAATTACTATACTCATTACTCTTATTATTATCAATCTAACTCATATTATTAGACATATTATGCTTATATGATCGATAGAACGACAATTACTATACTTATTACTCTTATTATTATAAATATAACTTATATTACTAGCCATATTATGCTTACATGATCGATAGAACGACAATTACTGTACTTATTACTCTTATCATTATCGATCTAACTCATATTATTAACCATATTATGCCGATATGATCGATAGCACGACATTTACTATCATTATTACTCTTATTATTATCAACCTAACTCATATTATTAGCCATATTATGCTTATATGATCGATAGAACTACAATTACTATACTCATTACTCTTATTGTTATCAATCTAACTCATATTATTAGCCATATTATGCTTATATGATCGATAGAACGACAATTACTATACTTATTACTCTTATTATTATAAATATAACTCATATTATTAACCATATTATGCCGATATGATCGATAGCACGACATGTACTATCATTATTACTCTTATTATTATCAACCTAACTCATATTATTAACCATATTATGCTTATATGATCGATAGAACTACAATTACTATACTCATTACTCTTATTGTTATCAATCTAACTCATATTATTAGCCATATTATGCTTATATGATCGATAGAACGACAATTACTATACTTATTACTCTTATTATTATCAATCTAACTCATATTATTAGCCATATTATGTTTATATGATCGATAGAACGACAATTTCTGTACTTATTACACTCACTGTTATCAATCTAACTCATATTATTAACCATATTATGCAGATATGATCGATAGCACGACATTTACTATACTTATTACTCTTATTATTATCAAACTAACTCATATTATTAGCCATATTATACTTAAATGATCGATAGAACGACAATTACTGTACTTATTACTCTTATCACTATCGATCTAACTCATATTATTAACCATATTATGCCGATATGATCGATAGCACGACATTTACTATCATTATTACTCTTATTATTATCAACCTAACTCATATTATTAGCCATATTATGCTTATATGATCGATAGAACTACAATTACTATACTCATTACTCTTATTGTTATCAATCTAACTCATATTATTAACCATATTATGCAGATATGATCGATAGAATGAGAATTACTATACATATTACTGTTATTATTATCAACCTAACTCATATTATTAGCCATATTAAGCTTAAATGATTGATAGAACGACAATTACTACACTTATTACTCCTATTATTATCAATCTAACTCATATTATTAACCATATTATGCAGATATGATCGATAGAACTACAATTACTATACTCATTACTCTTATTATTATCAATCTAACTTATATTATTAGCCATATTATGCTTATATGATCGATAGAACGACAATTACTATACTTATTACACTTATTATTATAAATATAACTCATATTATTAGCCATATTATGCTTACATGATCGATAGAACGACAATTACTGTACTTATTACTCTTATCATTATCGATCTAACTCATATTATTAACCATATTATGCCGATATGATCGATAGCACGACATTTACTATCATTATTACTCTTATTATTATCAACCTAACTCATATTATTAACCATATTATGCTTATATGATCGATAGAACTACAATTACTATACTCATTACTCTTATTGTTATCAATCTAACTCATATTATTAGCCATATTATGCTTATATGATCGATAGAACGACAATTTCTGTACTTATTACACTCACTGTTATCAATCTAACTCATATTATTAACCATATTATGCAGATATGATCGATAGAATGAGAATTACTATACATATTACTGTTATTATTATCAACCTAACTTATATTATTAGCCATATTAAACTTAAATGATTGATAGAACGACAATTACTACACTTATTACTCCTATTATTATCAATCTAACTCATATTATTAACCATATTATGCAGATATGATCGATAGAACTACAATTACTATACTCATTGCTCTTATTATTATCAATCTAACTCATATTATTAGACATATTATGCTTACATGATCGATAGAACGACAATTACTGTACTTATTACTCTTATCATTATCGATCTAACTCATATTATTAACCATATTATGCCGATATGATCGATAGCACGACATTTACTATCATTATTACTCTTATTATTATCAACCTAACTCATATTATTAGCCATATTATGCTTATATGATCGATAGAACTACAATTACTATACTCATTACTCTTATTGTTATCAATCTAACTCATATTATAAGCCATATTATGCTTATATGATCTATAGAACGACGATTACTATACTTATTACTCTTATTATTATCAATCTAACTCATATTATTAACCATATTATGCAGATATGATCGATAGAACAACAATTACTATACTCATTACTCTTATTATTATCAATGTAACTCATATTATTAGCCATATTATGCTTATATGATCGATAGAATGAGAATTACTATACTCACTACTCTTAGTATTATCACACTAACTCATATTATTAGCCATATTATGCTTATATGAGCAATAGAACTACAATTACTATACTTACTACTCTTATTATTATCAATCTAACTCATATTATTAACCATATTATGCCGATATGATCGATATCACGACATTTACTATCATTATTACTCTTATTATTATCAACCTAACTCATATTATTAACCATATTATGCTTATATGATCGATAGAACTGCAATTACGATACTCATTACTCTTATTGTTATCAATCTAACTCATATTATTAGCCATATTATGCTTATATGATCGATAGAACGACAATTACTATACTTATTAATCTTATTATTATCAATCTAACTCATATTATTAACCACATTATGCTAATATGATCGATAGAACGACAATTACTATACTTATTACACTCACTATTATCAGTCTAACTCATATTATTAACCATATTATGCAGATATGATCGATAGCACGACATTTACTATACTTATTATTCTTATTTTTATCAACCTAACTCATATTATTAGCCATATTATGCTTATAATATCGATAGAACGACAATTACTATACTTATTACTGTTATTATTATCAATCTAACTCATATTATTCGCCATATTATGCTTAAATGATCGATAGAACAACAATTACTATACTCATTACTCTTATTATTATCAATCTAACTCATATTATTAACCATATTATGCAGATATGATCGATAGAACTACAATTACTATACTCATTACTCTTATTATTATCAATCTAACTCATATTATTAGACATATTATGCTTATATGATCGATAGAACGACAATTACTATACTTATTACTCTTATTATTATAAATATAACTTATATTACTAGCCATATTATGCTTACATGATCGATAGAACGACAATTACTGTACTTATTACTCTTATCATTATCGATCTAACTCATATTATTAACCATATTATGCCGATATGATCGATAGCACGACATTTACTATCATTATTACTCTTATTATTATCAACCTAACTCATATTATTAGCCATATTATGCTTATATGATCGATAGAACTACAATTACTATACTCATTACTCTTATTGTTATCAATCTAACTCATATTATTAGCCATATTATGCTTATATGATCGATAGAACGACAATTACTATACTTATTACTCTTATTATTATAAATATAACTCATATTATTAACCATATTATGCCGATATGATCGATAGCACGACATTTACTATCATTATTACTCTTATTATTATCAACCTAACTCATATTATTAACCATATTATGCTTATATGATCGATAGAACTACAATTACTATACTCATTACTCTTATTGTTATCAATCTAACTCATATTATTAGCCATATTATGCTTATATGATCGATAGAACGACAATTACTATACTTATTACTCTTATTATTATCAATCTAACTCATATTATTAGCCATATTATGTTTATATGATCGATAGAACGACAATTTCTGTACTTATTACACTCACTGTTATCAATCTAACTCATATTATTAACCATATTATGCAGATATGATCGATAGCACGACATTTACTATACTTATTACTCTTATTATTATCAAACTAACTCATATTATTAGCCATATTATACTTAAATGATCGATAGAACGACAATTACTGTACTTATTACTCTTATCACTATCGATCTAACTCATATTATTAACCATATTATGCCGATATGATCGATAGCACGACATTTACTGTCATTATTACTCTTATTATTATCAACCTAACTCATATTATTAGCCATATTATGCTTATATGATCGATAGAACTACAATTACTATACTCATTACTCTTATTGTTATCAATCTAACTCATATTATTAACCATATTATGCAGATATGATCGATAGAATGAGAATTACTATACATATTACTGTTATTATTATCAACCTAACTCATATTATTAGCCATATTAAGCTTAAATGATTGATAGAACGACAATTACTACACTTATTACTCCTATTATTATCAATCTAACTCATATTATTAACCATATTATGCAGATATGATCGATAGAACTACAATTACTATACTCATTACTCTTATTATTATCAATCTAACTTATATTATTAGCCATATTATGCTTATATGATCGATAGAACGACAATTACTATACTTATTACACTTATTATTATAAATATAACTCATATTATTAGCCATATTATGCTTACATGATCGATAGAACGACAATTACTGTACTTATTACTCTTATCATTATCGATCTAACTCATATTATTAACCATATTATGCCGATATGATCGATAGCACGACATTTACTATCATTATTACTCTTATTATTATCAACCTAACTCATATTATTAACCATATTATGCTTATATGATCGATAGAACTACAATTACTATACTCATTACTCTTATTGTTATCAATCTAACTCATATTATTAGCCATATTATGCTTATATGATCGATAGAACGACAATTTCTGTACTTATTACACTCACTGTTATCAATCTAACTCATATTATTAACCATATTATGCAGATATGATCGATAGCACGACATTTACTATACTTATTACTCTTATTATTATCAAACTAACTCATATTATTAGCCATTTTATACTTAAATGATCGATAGAACGACAATTACTGTACTTATTACTCTTATCACTATCGATCTAACTCATATTATTAACCATATTATGCCGATATGATCGATAGCACGACATTTACTATCATTATTACTCTTATTATTATCAACCTAACTCATATTATTAGCCATATTATGCTTATATGATCGATAGAACTACAATTACTATACTCATTACTCTTATTGTTATCAATCTAACTCATATTATAAGCCATATTATGCTTATATGATCTATAGAACGACGATTACTATACTTATTACTCTTATTATTATCAATCTAACTCATATTATTAACCATATTATGCAGATATGATCGATAGAACTACAATTACTATACTCATTACTCTTATTATTATCAATGTAACTCATATTATTAGCCATATTATGCTTATATGATCGATAGAATGAGAATTACTATACTCACTACTCTTAGTATTATCACTCTAACTCATATTATTAGCCATATTATGCTTATATGAGCAATAGAACTACAATTACTATACTTATTACTCTTATTATTATCAATCTAACTCATATTATTAACCATATTATGCAGATATGATCGATAGAACTACAATTACTATACTCATTACTCTTATTATTATCAATCTAACTTATATTATTAGCCATATTATGCTTATATGATCGATAGAACGACAATTACTATACTTATTTCACTTATTATTATAAATATAACTCATATTATTAGCCATATTATGCTTACATGATCGATAGAACAACAATTACTATACTCATTATTCTTATTATTATCAATCTAACTCAAATTATTAGCCATATTATGCTTATATGATCGATAGTACGAGAATTACTATACTCACTACTGTTAGTATTATCACTCTAACTCATATTTTTAGCCATATTATGCTTATATGATCTATAGAACGACGATTACTATACTTATTACTCTTATTATTATCAATCTAACTCATATTATTAGACATATTATGCTTATATGATCGATAGAACGACAATTACTATACTTATTACTCTTATTATTATAAATATAACTTATATTATTAGCCATATTATGCTTACATGATCGATAGAACGACAATTACTGTAATTATTACTCTTATCATTATCGATCTAACTCATATTATTAACCATATTATGCCGATATGATCGATAGCACGACATTTACTATCATTATTACTCTTATTATTATCAACCTAACTCATATTATTAGCCATATTATGCTTATATGATCGATAGAACTACAATTACTATACTCATTACTCTTATTGTTATCAATCTAACTCATATTATTAGCCATATTATGCTTATATGATCGATAGAACGACAATTACTATACTTATTAATCTTATTATTATCAATCTAACTCATATTATTAACCACATTATGCTAATATGATCGATAGAACGACAATTACTATACTTATTACACTCACTATTATCAGTCTAACTCATATTATTAACCATATTATGCAGATATGATCGATAGCACGACATTTACTATACTTATTATTCTTATTTTTATCAACCTAACTCATATTATTAGCCATATTATGCTTATAATATCGATAGAACGACAATTACTATACTTATTACTGTTATTATTATCAATCTAACTCATATTATTCGCCATATTATGCTTAAATGATCGATAGAACAACAATTACTATACTCATTACTCTTATTATTATCAATCTAACTCAAATTATTAGCCATATTATGCTTATATGATCGATAGTACGAGAATTACTATACTCACTACTGTTAGTATTATCACTCTAACTCATATTTTTAGCCATATTATGCTTATATGATCTATAGAACGACGATTACTATACTTATTACTCTTATTATTATCAATCTAACTCATATTATTAGCCATATTATGCTTATATGATCGATAGAACGACAATTACTATACTTATTACTCTTATTATTATAAATATAACTTATATTACTAGCCATATTATGCTTACATGATCGATAGAACGACAATTACTGTACTTATTACTCTTATCATTATCGATCTAACTCATATTATTAACCATATTATGCCGATATGATCGATAGCACGACATTTACTATCATCATTACTCTTATTATTATCAACCTAACTCATATTATTAGCCATATTATGCTTATATGATCGATAGAACTACAATTACTATACTATTTACTCTTATTGTTATCAATCTAACTCATATTATTAGCCATATTATGCTTATATGATCGATAGAACGACAATTACTATACTTATTACTCTTATTATTATAAATATAACTCATATTATTAGCCATATTATGCTTATAATATCGATAGAACGACAATTACTATACTTATTACTGTTATTATTATCAATCTAACTCATATTATTCGCCATATTATGCTTAAATGATCGATAGAACAACAATTACTATACTCATTACTCTTATTATTATCAATCTAACTCATATTATTAGCCATATTATGCTTATATGATCGATAGAACGAGAATTACTATACTCACTACTCTTAATATTATCAATCTAACTCATATTATTAGCCATATTATGCTTATATTATCGATAGAACGACAATTCCTATACTTATTATTCTTATTTTATCAACCCAACTCATATTATTAGCCATATTATGCTTAAATGATCCATAGGAGGTCAATTACTATACTTATTACACTCACTATTGTCAATCTAACTCATATTATTAACCATATTATGCTTATATGATCGATAGAACGACAATTACTATACTTATTACACTTATTATTATAAATATAACTCATATTATTAGCCATATTATGCTTACATGATCGATAGAACGACAATTACTGTACTTATTACTCTTATCATTATCGATTTAACTCATATTATTAACCGTATTATGCCGATATGATCGATAGCACGACATTTACTATCATTATTACTCTTATTATTATCAACCTAACTCATATTATTAACCATATTATGCTTATATGATCGATAGAACTACAATTACTATACTCATTACTCTTATTGTTATCTATCTAACTCATATTATTAGCCATATTATGCTTATATGATCGATAGAACGACAACTACTATACTTATTAATCTTATTATTATCAATCTAACTCATATTATTAACCACATTATGCTAATATGATCGATAGAACGACAATTACTATACTTATTACACGCACTATTATCAGTCTAACTCATATTATTAACCATATTATGCAGATATGATCGATAGCACGACATTTACTATACTTATTATTCTTATTTTTATCAACCTAACTCATATTATTAGCCATATTATGCTTATAATATCGATAGAACGACAATTACTATACTTATTACTGTTATTATTATCAATCTAACTCATATTATTCGCCATATTATGCTTAAATGATCGATAGAACAACAATTACTATACTCATTACTCTTATTATTATCAATCTAACTCAAATTATTAGACATATTATGCTTATATGATCGATAGTACGAGAATTACTATACTCACTACTGTTAGTATTATCACTCTAACTCATATTTTTAGCCATATTATGCTTATATGATCTATAGAACGACGATTACTATACTTATTACTCTTATTATTATCAATCTAACTCATATTATTAGACATATTATGCTTATATGATCGATAGAACGACAATTACTATACTTATTACTCTTATTATTATAAATATAACTTATATTATTAGCCATATTATGCTTACATGATCGATAGAACGACAATTACTGTAATTATTACTCTTATCATTATCGATCTAACTCATATTATTAACCATATTATGCCGATATGATCGATAGCACGACATTTACTATCATTATTACTCTTATTATTATCAACCTAACTCATATTATTAGCCATATTATGCTTATATGATCGATAGAACTACAATTACTATACTCATTACTCTTATTGTTATCAATCTAACTCATATTATTAGCCATATTATGCTTACATGATCGATAGAACGACAATTACTATACTTATTACTCTTATTATTATAAATATAACTCATATTATTAGCCATATTATGCTTATATGATCGATAGAACGACAATAACTATACACATTACTCTTACTATTATCAATCTAACTCATATTATTAGCCATATTATGCTTATATGATCTATAGAACGACGATTACTATACTTATTACTCTTATTATTATCAATCTAACTCATATTATTAACCATATTATGCAGATATGATCGATAGAACTACAATTACTATACTCATTACTCTTATTATTATCAATGTAACTCATATTATTAGCCATATTATGCTTATATGATCAATAGAACTACAATTACTATACTCATTACTCTTATTGTTATCAATCTAACTCATATTATTAGCCATATTATGCTTATATGATCGATAGAACGACAATTACTATACTTATTACACTCACTATTATCAATCTAACTCATATTATTAACCATATTATGCAGATATGATCGATAGCACGACATTTACTATACTTATTATTCTTATTTTTATCAACCTAACTCATATTATTGGCCATATTATGCTTATAATATCGATAGAACGACAATTACTATACTTATTACTGTTATAATTATCAATCTAACTCATATTATTCGCCATATTATGCTTAAATGATCGATAGAACAACAATTACTATACTCATTACTCTTATTATTATCAATCTAACTCATATTATTAGCCATATTATGCTTATATGATCGATAGAACGAGAATTACTATACTCACTACTCTTAGTATTATCACTCTAACTCATATTATTAGCCATATTATGCTTATATGATCGATAGAACGACAATTACTGTACTTATTACTCTTATTATTATAAATATAACTCATATTATTAGCCATATTATGCTTATATGATCGATAGAACGACAATTACTATACACATTACTCTTACTATTATCAATCTAACTCATATTATTAACCATATTATGCAGATATGATCGATAGCGCGACATTTACTACACTTACTACTCTTATTATTATCAATCTAACTCATATTATTAGCCATATTATGCTTACATGAGCAATAGAACTACAATTACTATACTTATTACTCTTAATATTATCAATTTAACTCATATTATTAACCATATTATGCAGATATGATCGATAGAACTACAATTACTATACTCATTACTCTTATTATTATCAATCTAACTCATATTATTAGACATATTATGCTTATATGATCGACAGAACGACAATTACTATACTTATTACACTCACTATTATCAATCCAACTCATATTATTAACCATATTATGCTTATATGAGCAATAGAACTACAATTACTATACTTATTACTCTTATTATTATCAATCTATCTCATATTATTAACCATATTATGCAGATATGATCGATATAATTACAATTACTATACTCATTACTCTTATTATTATCAATCTAACTCATATTATTAGACATATTATGCTTATATGATCGATAGAACGACCATTACTATACTTATTACTCTTATTATTATAAATATAACTCATATTTTTACCCATATTATGCTTATATGATCGATAGAACGACATTTACTATACTTATTACACTTGCTATTATCAATCTAACTTATATTATTAGCCATATTATGCTTATATGATCGATAGAACGACAATTACTATACTTATTACTCTTATTATTATCAATGTAACTCATATTATTAGCCATATTATGCTTAAATGATGGATAGAACGACAATTACTATACGTATTACTCTTATTATTATCAATCTAACTCATATTATTAGCCATATTATGCTTATATGACCTATAGAACGACGATTACTATACTTATTACTCTTATTATTATCAATCTAACTCATATTATTAACCATATTATGCAGATATGATCGATAGAACTACAATTACTATACTCATTACTCTTATTATTATCAATCTAACTTATATTATTAGCCATATTATGCTTATATGATCGATAGAACGACAATTACTATACTTATTACACTTATTATTATAAATATAACTCATATTATTAGCCATATTATGCTTACATGATCGATAGAACGACAATTACTGTACTTATTACTCTTATCATTATCGATCTAACTCATATTATTAACCATATTATGCCGATATGATCGATAGCACGACATTTACTATCATTATTACTCTTATTATTATCAACCTAACTCATATTATTAACCATATTATGCTTATATGATCGATAGAACTACAATTACTATACTCATTACTCTTATTGTTATCAATCTAACTCATATTATTAGCCATATTATGCTTATATGATCGATAGAACGACAATTACGATACCTATTAATCTTATTATTATCAATCTAACTCATATTATTAACCACATTATGCTAATATGATCGATAGAACGACAATTACTATACTTATTACACTCACTATTATCAATCTAACTCATATTATTCGCCATATTATGCTTAAATGATCGATAGAACAACAATTACTATACTCATTACTCTTATTATTATCAATCTAACTCATATTATTAGCCATATTATGCTTATATGATCGATAGAACGAGAATTACTATACTCACTACTCTTAATATTATCAATCTTACTCATATTATTAGCCATATTATGCTTATATTATCGATAGAACGACAATTCCTATACTTATTATTCTTATTTTATCAACCCAACTCATATTATTAGCCATATTATGCTTAAATGATCGATAGGAGGTCAATTACTATACTTATTACACTCACTATTGTCAATCTAACTCATATTATTAACCATATTATGCTTATATGATCGATAGAACGACAATTACTATACCTATTACACTTATTATTATAAATATAACTCATATTATTAGCCATATTATGCTTACATGATCGATAGAACGACAATTACTGTACTTATTACTCTTATCATTATCGATCTAACTCATATTATTAACCGTATTATGCCGATATGATCGATAGCACGACATTTACTATCATTATTACTCTTATTATTATCAACCTAACTCATATTATTAACCATATTATGCTTATATGATCGATAGAACTACAATTACTATACTCATTACTCTTATTGTTATCAATCTAACTCATATTATTAGCCATATTATGCTTATATGATCGATAGAACGACAATTACTATACTTATTAATCTTATTATTATCAATCTAACTCATATTATTAACCACATTATGCTAATATGATCGATAGAACGACAATTACTATACTTATTACACTCACTATTATCAGTCTAACTCATATTATTAACCATATTATGCAGATATGATCGATAGCACGACATTTACTATACTTATTATTCTTATTTTTATCAACCTAACTCATATTATTAGCCATATTATGCTTATAATATCGATAGAACGACAATTACTATACTTATTACTGTTATTATTATCAATCTAACTCATATTATTCGCCATATTATGCTTAAATGATCGATAGAACAACAATTACTATACTCATTACTCTTATTATTATCAATCTAACTCAAATTATTAGCCATATTATGCTTATATGATCGATAGTACGAGAATTACTATACTCACTACTGTTAGTATTATCACTCTAACTCATATTTTTAGCCATATTACGCTTATATGATCTATAGAACGACGATTACTATACTTATTACTCTTATTATTATCAATCTAACTCATATTATTAGACATATTATGCTTATATGATCGATAGAACGACAATTACTATACTTATTACTCTTATTATTATAAATATAACTTATATTATTAGCCATATTATGCTTACATGATCGATAGAACGACAATTACTGTAATTATTACTCTTATCATTATCGATCTAACTCATATTATTAACCATATTATGCCGATATGATCGATAGCACGACATTTACTATCATTATTACTCTTATTATTATCAACCTAACTCATATTATTAGCCATATTATGCTTATATGATCGATAGAACTACAATTACTATACTCATTACTCTTATTGTTATCAATCTAACTCATATTATTAGCCATATTATGCTTATATGATCGATAGAACGACAATTACTATACTTATTACTCTTATTATTATAAATATAACTCATATTATTAGCCATATTATGCTTATATGATCGATAGAACGACAATAACTATACACATTACTCTTACTATTATCAATCTAACTCATATTATTAGCCATATTATGCTTATATGATCTATAGAACGACGATTACTATACTTATTACTCTTATTATTATCAATCTAACTCATATTATTAACCATATTATGCAGATATGATCGATAGAACTACAATTACTATACTCATTACTCTTATTATTATCAATGTAACTCATATTATTAGCCATATTATGCTTATATGATCGTTAGAATGAGAATTACTATACTCACTACTCTTAGTATTATCACTCTAACTCATATTATTAGCCATATTATGCTTATATGAGCAATAGAACTACAATTACTATACTTATTACTCTTATTATTATCAATCTAACTCATATTATTAACCATATTATGCAGATATGATCGGCAGAACTACAATTACTATACTCATTACTCTTATTATTATCAATCTAACTTATATTATTAGCCATATTATGCTTATATGATCGATAGAACTACCATTACTATACTCATTACTCTTATTATTATCAACCTAACTCATATTATTAGCCATATTATGCTTAAATGATCGATAGAACGACAATTACTATACTCATTACTCTTATTATTATCAATCTAACTCATATTATTAGCCATATTATGCTTATATGATCGATAGAATGAGAATTACTATACTCACTACTCTTAGTATTATCAATCTAACTCATATTATTAGCCATATTATGCTTATATTATCGATAGACCGACAATTACTATACTTATTACTGTTATTATTATCAATCTAACTCATATTATTAGCCATATTATGCTTAAATGATCGATAGAACGACAATTACTATACTCATTACTCTTATTATTATCAATCCAACTCATTTTATTACCCATATTATGCTTATATGATCGATAGAACGACAATTACTATACTCGTTACTCTTATTATTATCAATCTAACTCATATTATTAGACATATTATGCTTATATGAGCAATAGAACGACAATTACTATACTTATTACTCTTATTATTATGAATCTAACTCATATTATTGACCATATTATGCAGAAATGATCGATAGCACGACATTTACTATACCTATTACTCTTATTATTATCAGCCTAACTCATATTATTAGCCATATTATGCTTACATGATCGACAGAACGACAACTACTATACTTATTACACTCACTGTTATCAATCTAACTCATATTATTAACCATATTATGCAAATTTGATCGATAGAACGACAATCACTATACTTATTACTCTTATTATTATCAACCTAACTCATATTATTAGCCATATTATGCTTAAATGATCGGTAGAACGATAATTACTATACTTATTACACTTGCTATTATCAATCTAAGTTATATTATTAGCCATATTATGCTTAAATGATCGATAGAACAACAATTACTATACTCATTACTCTTATTATTATCAATCTAACTCAAATTATTAGCCATATTATGCTTATATGATCGATAGTACGAGAATTACTATACTCACTACTGTTAGTATTATCACTCTAACTCATATTTTTAGCCATATTACGCTTATATGATCTATAGAACGACGATTACTATACTTATTACTCTTATTATTATCAATCTAACTCATATTATTAGACATATTATGCTTATATGATCGATAGAACGACAATTACTATACTTATTACTCCTATTATTATAAATATAACTTATATTATTAGCCATATTATGCTTACATGATCGATAGAACGACAATTACTGTAATTATTACTCTTATCATTATCGATCTAACTCATATTATTAACCATATTATGCCGATATGATCGATAGCACGACATTTACTATCATTATTACTCTTATTATTATCAACCTAACTCATATTATTAGCCATATTATGCTTATATGATCGATAGAACTACAATTACTATACTCATTACTCTTATTGTTATCAATCTAACTCATATTATTAGCCATATTATGCTTATATGATCGATAGAACGACAATTACTATACTTATTACTCTTATTATTATAAATATAACTCATATTATTAGCCATATTATGCTTATATGATCGATAGAACGACAATAACTATACACATTACTCTTACTATTATCAATCTAACTCATATTATTAGCCATATTATGCTTATATGATCTATAGAACGACGATTACTATACTTATTACTCTTATTATTATCAATCTAACTCATATTATTAACCATATTATGCAGATATGATCGATAGAACTACAATTACTATACTCATTACTCTTATTATTATCAATGTAACTCATATTATTAGCCATATTATGCTTATATGATCGATAGAATGAGAATTACTATACTCACTACTCTTAGTATTATCACTCTAACTCATATTATTAGCCATATTATGCTTATATGAGCAATAGAACTACAATTACTATACTTATTACTCTTATTATTATCAATCTAACTCATATTATTAACCATATTATGCAGATATGATCGGCAGAACTACAATTACTATACTCATTACTCTTATTATTATCAATCTAACTTATATTATTAGCCATATTATGCTTATATGATCGATAGAACGACAATTACTATACTTATTACACTTATTATTATAAATATAACTCATATTATTAGCCATATTATGCTTACATGATCGATAGAACGACAATTACTGTACTTATTACTCTTATCATTATCGATCTAACTCATATTATTAACCATATTATGCCGATATGATCGATAGCACGACATTTACTATCATTATTACTCTTATTATTATCAACCTAACTCATATTATTAACCATATTATGCTTATATGATCGATAGAACTACCATTACTATACTCATTACTCTTATTTTTATCAATCTAACTCATATTATTAGCCATATTATGCTTATATGATCGATAGAACGACAATTACTATACTTATTAATCTTATTATTATCAATCTAACTCATATTATTAACCACATTATGCTAATATAATCGATAGAACGACAATTACTATACTTATTACACTCACTATTATCAATCTAACTCATATTATTAACCATATTATGCAGATATGATCGATAGCACGACATTTACTATACTTATTATTCTTATTTTTATCAACCTAACTCATATTATTAGCCATATTATGCTTATAATATCGATAGAACGACAATTACTGTACTTATTACTCTTATCATTATCGATCTAACTCATATTATTAACCATATTATGCCGATATGATCGATAGCACGACATTTACTATCATTATTACTCTTATTATTATCAACCTAACTCATATTATTAACCATATTATGCTTATATGATCGATAGAACTACCATTACTATACTCATTACTCTTATTTTTATCAATCTAACTCATATTATTAGCCATATTATGCTTATATGATCGATAGAACGACAATTACTATACTTATTAATCTTATTATTATCAATCTAACTCATATTATTAACCACATTATGCTAATATAATCGATAGAACGACAATTACTATACTTATTACACTCACTATTATCAATCTAACTCATATTATTAACCATATTATGCAGATATGATCGATAGCACGACATTTACTATACTTATTATTCTTATTTTTATCAACCTAACTCATATTATTAGCCATATTATGCTTATAATATCGATAGAACGACAATTACTGTACTTATTACTCTTATCATTATCGATCTAACTCATATTATTAACCATATTATGCCGATATGATCGATAGCACGACATTTACTATCATTATTACTCTTATTATTATCAACCTAACTCATATTATTAACCATATTATGCTTATATGATCGATAGAACAACAATTACTATACTCATTACTCTTATTATTATCAATCTAACTCATATTATTAGCCATATTATGCTTATATGATCGATAGAACGAGAATTACTATACTCACTACTCTTAGTATTATCACTCTAACTCATATTATTAGCCATATTATGCTTATATGATCGATAGAACGACAATTACTGTACTTATTACTCTTATTATTATAAATATAACTCATATTATTAGCCATATTATGCTTATATGATCGATAGAACGACAATTACTATACACATTACTCTTACTATTATCAATCTAACTCATATTATTAACCATATTATGCAGATATGATCGATAGCGCGACATTTACTACACTTACTACTCTTATTATTATCAATCTAACTCATATTATTAGCCATATTATGCTTACATGAGCAATAGAACTACAATTACTATACTTATTACTCTTAATATTATCAATCTAACTCATATTATTAACCATATTATGCAGATATGATCGATAGAACTACAATTACTATACTCATTACTCTTATTATTATCAATCTAACTCATATTATTAGACATATTATGCTTATATGATCGACAGAACGACAATTACTATACTTATTACACTCACTATTATCAATCCAACTCATATTATTAACCATATTATGCTTATATGAGCAATAGAACTACAATTACTATACTTATTACTCTTATTATTATCAATCTAACTCATATTATTAACCATATTACGCAGATATGATCGATATAATTACAATTACTATACTCATTACTCTTATTATTATCAATCTAACTCATATTATTAGACATATTATGCTTATATGATCGATAGAACGACCATTACTATACTTATTACTCTTATTATTATAAATATAACTCATATTTTTACCCATATTATGCTTATATGATCGATAGAACGACATTTACTATACTTATTACACTTGCTATTATCAATCTAACTTATATTATTAGCCATATTATGCTTATATGATCGATAGAACGACAATTACTATACTTATTACTCTTATTATTATCAATCTAACTCATATTATTAGCCATATTATGTTTATATGATCGATAGAACGACAATTTCTGTACTCATTACACTCACTGTTATCAATCTAACTCATATTATTAACCATATTATGCAGATATGATCGATAGCACGACATTTACTATACTTATTACTCTTATTATTATAAATATAACTCATATTATTAGCCATATTATGCTTATATGATCGATAGAACGACAATTACTATACACATTACTCTTACTATTATCAATCTAACTCATATTATTAACCATATTATGCAGATATGATCGATAGCGCGACATTTACTACACTTACTACTCTTATTATTATCAATCTAACTCATATTATTAGCCATATTATGCTTACATGAGCAATAGAACTACAATTACTATACTTATTACTCTTAATATTATCAATCTAACTCATATTATTAACCATATTATGCAGATATGATCGATAGAACTACAATTACTATACTCATTACTCTTATTATTATCAATCTAACTCATATTATTAGACATATTATGCTTATATGATCGACAGAACGACAATTACTATACTTATTACACTCACTATTATCAATCCAACTCATATTATTAACCATATTATGCTTATATGAGCAATAGAACTACAATTACTATACTTATTACTCTTATTATTATCAATCTAACTCATATTATTAACCATATTATGCAAATTTGATCGATAGAACGACAATCACTATACTTATTACTCTTATTATTATCAACCTAACTCATATTATTAGCCATATTATGCTTAAATGATCGATAGAACGACAATTACTATACTCATTACTCTTATTATTATCAATCTAACTCATATTATTAGCCATATTATGCTTATATGATCGATAGAATGAGAATTACTATACTCACTACTCTTAGTATTATCAATCTAACTCATATTATTAGCCATATTATGCTTATATTATCGATAGACCGACAATTACTATACTTATTACTGTTATTATTATCAATCTAACTCATATTATTAGCCATATTATGCTTAAATGATCGATAGAACGACAATTACTATACTCATTACTCTTATTATTATCAATCCAACTCATTTTATTACCCATATTATGCTTATATGATCGATAGAACGACAATTACTA
The DNA here is from genome assembly GCF_050947335.1 of Megachile rotundata. NCBI lineage: Eukaryota > Metazoa > Arthropoda > Insecta > Hymenoptera > Megachilidae > Megachile > Megachile rotundata. The sequence continues at coordinate 259,360 of NW_027473472.1, read as the reverse complement.
TACTCGTTACTCTTATTATTATCAATCTAACTCATATTATTAGACATATTATGCTTATATGAGCAATAGAACGACAATTACTATACTTATTACTCTTATTATTATGAATCTAACTCATATTATTGACCATATTATGCAGAAATGATCGATAGCACGACATTTACTATACCTATTACTCTTATTATTATCAGCCTAACTCATATTATTAGCCATATTATGCTTACATGATCGACAGAACGACAACTACTATACTTATTACACTCACTGTTATCAATCTAACTCATATTATTAACCATATTATGCAAATTTGATCGATAGAACGACAATCACTATACTTATTACTCTTATTATTATCAACCTAACTCATATTATTAGCCATATTATGCTTAAATGATCGGTAGAACGATAATTACTATACTTATTACACTTGCTATTATCAATCTAAGTTATATTATTAGCCATATTATGCTTATATAATCGATAGAACGACAATTACTATACCTATTACACTTATTATTATGAATCTAACTCATAGTATTAACCATATTATGTAGATATGATCGATAGAACTACAATTACTATACTCATTACTCTTATTATCAATCTAACTCATATTATTAGCCATATAATGCTTCAATGATCGATAGAACGACAATTACTATACTTATTACTCTTATTATTATCAATCTAACTCATATTATTAGCCATATTATGCTTATATGATCGACAGAACGACAATTACTATACTTATTATTCTTATTATTATCAATCTAACTCGTATTATTAGCCATATTATGCTTAAATGATCGATGGAACGACAATTACTATACTTATTGCTCTTATTATTATCAATCTGACTCATATTATTAGCCATATTATGCTTATATGATCGACAGAACGACAATTACTATACTTATTAGTCTTATTATTATCAATCTAACTCAAATTATTAGCCATATTATGCTTATATGATCGACAGAACGACAATTACTATACTTATTACACTCACTGTTATCAATCTAACTCATATTATTAACCATATTATGCACATTTGTTCGATAGAACGACAATCACTATACTTATTACACTTATTATTACGAATCTAACTCATATTATTAACCATATTATGTAGATATGATCGATAGAACTACAATTACTATACTCCTTACTCTTATTATCAATCTAACTCATATTATTAGCCATATTATGCTTAAATGATCGATAGAACGACAATTACTATACTCATTACTCTTATTATTATGAATCTAACTCATATTATTGACCATATTATGCAGAAATGATCGATAGCACGACATTTACTATACCTATTACTCTTATTATTATCAGCCTAACTCATATTATTAGCCATATTATGCTTATATGATCGACAGAACGACAACTACTATACTTATTACACTCACTGTTATCAATCTAACTCATATTATTAACCATATTATGCACATTTGTTCGATAGAACGACAATCACTATACTTATTACACTTATTATTACGAATCTAACTCATTTTATTACCCATATTATGCTTATATGATCGATAGAACGACAATTACTATACTCGTTACTCTTATTATTATCAACCTAACTCATATTATTAGCCATATTATGCTTATATGATCGACAGAACGACAATTACTATACTTATTAGTCTTATTATTATCAATCTAACTCAAATTATTAGCCATATTATGCTTATATGATCGACAGAACGACAATTACTATACTTATTACACTCACTGTTATCAATCTAACTCATATTATTAACCATATTATGCACATTTGTTCGATAGAACGACAATCACTATACTTATTACACTTATTATTACGAATCTAACTCATTTTATTACCCATATTATGCTTATATGATCGATAGAACGACAATTACTATACTCGTTACTCTTATTATTATCAACCTAACTCATATTATTAGACATATTATGCTTATATGAGCAATAGAACGACAATTACTATACTTATTACTCTTATTATTATGAATCTAACTCATATTATTGACCATATTATGCAGAAATGATCGATAGCACGACATTTACTATACCTATTACTCTTATTATTATCAGCCTAACTCATATTATTAGCCATATTATGCTTATATGATCGACAGAACGACAACTACTATACTTATTACACTCACTGTTATCAATCTAACTCATATTATTAACCATATTATGCAAATTTGATCGATAGAACGACAATCACTATACTTATTACTCTTATTATTATCAACCTAACTCATATTATTAGCCATATTATGCTTAAATGATCGGTAGAACGATAATTACTATACTTATTACACTTGCTATTATCAATCTAAGTTATATTATTAGCCATATTATGCTTATATAATCGATAGAACGACAATTACTATACCTATTACACTTATTATTATGAATCTAACTCATAGTATTAACCATATTATGTAGATATGATCGATAGAACTACAATTACTATACTCATTACTCTTATTATCAATCTAACTCATATTATTAGCCATATAATGCTTCAATGATCGATAGAACGACAATTACTATACTTATTACTCTTATTATTATCAATCTAACTCATATTATTAGCCATATTATGCTTATATGATCGACAGAACGACAATTACTATACTTATTATTCTTATTATTATCAATCTAACTCGTATTATTAGCCATATTATGCTTAAATGATCGATGGAACGACAATTACTATACTTATTACTCTTATTATTATCAATCTGACTCATATTATTAGCCATATTATGCTTATATGATCGACAGAACGACAATTACTATACTTATTAGTCTTATTATTATCAATCTAACTCAAATTATTAGCCATATTATGCTTATATGATCGACAGAACGACAATTACTATACTTATTACACTCACTGTTATCAATCTAACTCATATTATTAACCATATTATGCACATTTGTTCGATAGAACGACAATCACTATACTTATTACACTTATTATTACGAATCTAACTCATATTATTAACCATATTATGTAGATATGATCGATAGAACTACAATTACTATACTCCTTACTCTTATTATCAATCTAACTCATATTATTAGCCATATAATGCTTCAATGGTCGATAGAACGAGAATTACTATACTCACTACTCTTAGTATTATCAATCTAACTCATATTATTAGCCATATTATGCTTATATTATCGATAGACCGACAATTACTATACTTATTACTGTTATTATTATCAATCTAACTCATATTATTAGCCATATTATGCTTAAATGATCGATAGAACGACAATTACTATACTCATTACTCTTATTATTATCAATCCAACTCATTTTATTACCCATATTATGCTTATATGATCGATAGAACGACAATTACTATACTCATTACTCTTATTACTATCAGTCTAACTCATATTATTAGACATACTATGCTTATATGAGCAATAGAACGACAATTACTATACTTATTACTCTTATTATTATCAATCTAACTCATATTATTAACCATATTATGCAGAAATGATCGATAGCACGACATTTACTATACCTATTACTCTTATTATTATCAGCCTAACTCATATTATTAGCCATATTATGCTTATATGATCGACAGAACGACAACAACTATACATATTACACTCACTGTTATCAATCTAACTCATATTATTAACCATATTATGTAAATTTGATCGATAGAACGACAATCACTATACTTATTACTCTTATTATTATCAACCTAACTGATATTATTAGCCATATTATGCTTAAATGATCGATAGAACGATAATTACTATACTTTTTACACTTGCTATTATCAATCTAAGTTATATTATTAGCCATATTATGCTTATATAATCGATAGAACGACAATTACTATACATATTACTCTTATTATTATCAATCTAACTCATATTATTAGCCATATTATGCTTCTATGATCGATAGAACTACAATTACTATACTCACTACTCTTAGTATTATCAATCTAACTCATATTATTAGCCATATCATGCTTATGTTATCGATAGAACGACAATTACTAGACTTATTACTGTTATTGTTATCAATCTAACTCATATTATTAGCCATATTATGCTGAAATGATCGATAGAACGACAATTACTATACTTATTATTCTTATTATTATCAATCTAACTCGTATTATTAGCCATATTATGCTTAAATGATCGATAGAACGACAATTACTATACTTATTACTCTTATTATTATCAATCTAACTCATATTATTAGCCATATTATGCTTATATGATCGACAGAACGACAATTACTATACTTATTACACTCACTGTTATCAATCTAACTCATATTATTAACCATATTATGCAAATTTGTTCGATAGAACGACAATCACTATACCTATTACACTTATTATTATGAATCTAACTCATATTATTAACCATATTATGTAGATATGATCGATAGAACTACAATTACTATACTCGTTACTCTTATTATAAATCTAACTCATATTATTTGCCATATAATGCTTCAATGATCGATAGAACGACAATTACTATACTTATTACTCTTATTATTAGCAATCTAACTCATATTATTAGCCATATTATGCTTCTATGATCGATAGAACGAGAATTACTATACTCACTACTCTTAGTATTATCAATCTAACTCATATTATTAGCCATATTATGCTTATATTATCGATAGAACGACAATTACTATACTTATTACTGTTATTATTATCAATCTAACTCATATTATAAGCCATATTATGCTTAAATGATCGATAGAACTACAATTACTATACTCACTACTCTTAGTATTATCAATCTAACTCATATTATTAGCCATATCATGCTTATATTATCGATAGAACGACAATTACTAGACTTATTACTGTTATTGTTATCAATCTAACTCATATTATTAGCCATATTATGCTTAAATGATCGATAGAACGACAATTACTATACTTATTATTCTTATTATTATCAATCTAACTCGTATTATTAGCCATATTATGCTTAAATGATCGATAGAACGACAATTACTATACTTATTACTCTTATTATTATCAATCTAACTCATATTATTAGCCATATTATGCTTATATGATCGACAGAACGACAATTACTATACTTATTACACTCACTGTTATCAATCTAACTCATATTATTAACCATATTATGCAAATTTGTTCGATAGAACGACAATCACTATACCTATTACACTTATTATTATGAATCTAACTCATATTATTAACCATATTATGTAGATATGATCGATAGAACTACAATTACTATACTCGTTACTCTTATTATCAATCTAACTCATATTATTTGCCATATAATGCTTCAATGATCGATAGAACGACAATTACTATACTTATTACTCTTATTATTAGCAATCTAACTCATATTATTAGCCATATTATGCTTCTATGATCGATAGAACGAGAATTACTATACTCACTACTCTTAGTATTATCAATCTAACTCATATTATTAGCCATATTATGCTTATATTATCGATAGAACGACAATTACTATACTTATTACTGTTATTATTATCAATCTAACTCATATTATAAGCCATATTATGCTTAAATGATCGATAGAACTACAATTACTATACTCACTACTCTTAGTATTATCAATCTAACTCATATTATTAGCCATATCATGCTTATATTATCGATAGAACGACAATTACTAGACTTATTACTGTTATTGTTATCAATCTAACTCATATTATTAACCATATTATGCTTAAATGATCGATAGAACGATAATTACTATACTTATTACTCTTATTATAATCAATCTAACTCATATTATTAGCCATATTATGCTTATATGATCGATAGAACGACAACTACTATACTTATTACACTCACTATTATCAATCTATCTCATATTATTAACCATATTATGCAGATATGATCGATAGCACGACATTTACTATACCTATTACTCTTATTATTATCAGACTAACTCATATTATTAGCCATATTATGCTTATATGATCGACAGAACGACAACTACTGTATTTATTACACTCACTGTTATCAATCTAACTCATATTATTAACCATATTATGCAAATTTGACCGATAGGACGACAATCACTATACTTATTACTCTTATTATTATCAACCTAACTCATATTATTAGACGTATTACGCTTATATGAGCAATAGAACGACAATTACTATACTTATTGCTCTTATTATTATGAATCTAACTCATATTATTAACCATATTATGCAGATATGATCGATAGAACGACAATTACTATACTTATTATTCTTATTATTATCAATCTAACTCGTATTATTAGCCATATAATGCTTCAATGATCGATAGAACGACAATTACTATACTTATTACTCTTATTATTATCAATCTAACTCATATTATCAGCCATATTATGCTTCTATGATCGATAGAACGAGAATTACTATACTCACTACTCTTAGTATTATCAATCTAACTCATATTATTAGCCATATTATGCTTATATTATCGATAGAACGACAATTACTATACTTATTACTATTATTATTATCAATCTAACTCATATTATAAGCCATATTATGCTTAAATGATCGATAGAACTACAATTACTATACTCACTACTCTTAGTATTATCAATCTAACTCATATTATTAGCCATATCATGCTTATATTATCGATAGAACGACAATTACTAGACTTATCACTGTTATTGTTATCAATCTAACTCATATTATTAGCCATATTATGCTTAAATGATCGATAGAACGATAATTACTATACTTATTACTCTTATTATTATCAATCTAACTCATATTATTAGCCATATTATGCAAATTTGATCGATAGAACGACAATCACTATACATATTACTCTTATTATTATCAACCTAACTCATATTATTAGCCATATTATGCTTAAATGATCGATAGAACGACAATTACTATACTCATTACTCTTATTGTTATCAATCTAACTCAAATTATTAGCCATATTATGCTTATATGATCGACAGAACGACAACTACTATACTTATTACACTCACTGTTATCAATCTAACTCATATTATTAACCATATTATGCAAATTTGATCGATAGAACGACAATCACTATACTTATTACTCTTATTATTATCAACCTAACTCATATTATTAGCCATATTATGCTTAAATGATCGGTAGAACTACAATTACTATACTCACTACTCTTAGTATTATCAATCTAACTCATATTATTAGCCATATCATGCTTATATTATCGATAGAACGACAATTACTAGACTTATTACTGTTATTGTTATCAATCTAACTCATATTATTAACCATATTATGCAAATTTGATCGATAGAACGACAATCACTATACATATTACTCTTATTATTATCAACCTAACTCATATTATTAGCCATATTATGCTTAAATGATCGATAGAACGACAATTACTATACTCATTACTCTTATTATTATCAATCTAACTCATATTATTAGCCATATTATGCTTATATGATCGATAGAATGAGAATTACTATACCCACTACTCTTAGTATTATCACTCTAACTCATATTGTTAGCCATATTATGCTTATATGATCGATAGAACGACAATTACTATACTTATTACTCTTATTGTTATCAATCTAACTCAAATTATTAGCCATATTATGCTTATATGATCGACAGAACGACAATTACTATACTTATTACACTCAATGTTATCAATCTAACTCATATTATTAACCATATTATGCAAATTTGTTCGATAGAACGACAATCACTATACCTATTACACTTATTATTATGAATCTAACTCATATTATTAACCATATTATGTAGATATGATCGATAGAACTACAATTACTATACTCGTTACTCTTATTATCAATCTAACTCATATTATTAGCCATATAATGCTTCAATGATCGATAGAACGACAATTACTATACTTATTACTCTTATTATTAGCAATCTAACTCATATTATTAGCCATATTATGCTTCTATGATCGATAGAACGAGAATTACTGTACTCACTACTCTTAGTATTATCAATCTAACTCATATTATTAGCCATATTATGCTTACATTATCGATAGAACGACAATTTCTAGGCTTATTACTGTTATTGTTATCAATCTAACTCATATTATTAGCCATATTATGCTTAAATGATCGATAGAACGATAATTACTATACTTATTACTCTTATTATTATCAATCTAACTCATATTATTAGCCATATTATGCTTATATGATCGATAGAACGACAATTACTATACTTATTACACTCACTATTATCAATCTAACTCATATTATTAATCATATTATGCAGATATGATCGATAGCACGACATTTACTATACCTATTACTCTTATTATTATCAGCCTAACTCATATTATTAGCCATATTATGCTTATATGATCGACAGAACGACAACTACTATATTTATTACACTCACTGTTATCAATCTAACTCATATTATTAACCATATTATGCAAATTTGATCGATAGAACGACAATCACTATACTTATTACTCTTATTATTATCAACCTAACTCATATTATTAGCCATATTATGCTTATATGATCGATAGAACGACAATTACTATACTTATTATTCTTATTATTATCAATCTAACTCGTATTATTAGCCATATAATGCTTCAATGATCGATAGAACGACAATTACTATACTTATTACTCTTATTATTATCAATCTAACTCATATTATTAGCCATATTATGCTTCTATGATCGATAGAACGAGAATTACTATACTCACTACTCTTAGTATTATCAATCTAACTCATATTATTAGCCATATTATGCTTATATTATCGATAGAACGACAATTACTATACTTATTACTGTTATTATTATCAATCTAACTCATATTATAAGCCATATTATGCTTAAATGATCGATAGAACTACAATTACAATACTCACTACTCTTAGTATTATCAATCTAACTCATATTATTAGCCATATCATGCTTATATTATCGATAGAACGACAATTACATGACTTATTACTGTTATTGTTATCAATCTAACTCATAGTATTAGCCATATTATGCTTAAATGATCGATAGAACGATAACTACTATACTTATTACTCTTATTATTATCAATCTAACTCATATTATTAGCCATATTATGCTTATATGATCGACAGAACGACAGCTACTATACCTATTACTCTTATTATTATCAGCCTAACTCATATTATTAGCCATATTATGCTTATATGATCGACAGAACGACAACTACTGTATCTATTACGCTCACTGTTATCAATCTAACTCATATTATTAACCATATTATGCAAATTTGATCGATAGAACGACAATCACTATACATATTACTCTTATTATTATCAACCTAACTCATATTATTAGCCATATTATGCTTAAATGATCGATAGAACGACAATTACTATACTTATTACTCGTATTATTATCAATCTAACTCATATTATTAACAATATTATGCTTATAATATCGATAGAACGACAATCACTATACTTATTACACTTATTATTATGAATCTAACTCATATTATTAACCATATTATGTAGATATGATCGATAGAACTACAATTACTATACTCATTACTCTTATTATCAATCTAACTCATATTATTAGCCATATAATGCTTCAATGATCGATAGAACGACAATTACTATACTTATTACTCTTATTATTATCAATCTAACTCATATTATTAGCCATATTATGCTTCTATGATCGATAGAACTACAATTACTATACTCACTACTCTTAGTATTATCAATCTAACTCATATTATTAGCCATATCATGCTTATATTATCGATAGAACGACAATTACTAGACTTATTACTGTTATTGTTATCAATCTAACTCATATTATTAGCCATATTATGCTTATATAATCGATAGAACGACAATTACTATACCTATTACTCTTATTATTATCAACCTAACTCATATTATTAGCCAAATTATGCTTATATGATCGATAGAACGACAATTACTATACTTATTATTCTTATTATTATCAATCTAACTCGTATTATTAGCCATATTATGCTTATATGATCGACAGAACGACAATTACTATACTCACTACTCTTAGTATTATCAATCTAACTCATATTATTAGCCATATTATGCTTATATTATCGATAGACCGACAATTACTATACTTATTACTGTTATTATTATCAATCTAACTCATATTATTAGCCATATTATGCTTAAATGATCGATAGAACGACAATCACTATACTCATTACTCTTATTATTATCAATCCAACTCATTTTATTACCCATATTATGCTTATATGATCGATAGAACGACAATTACTATACTCGTTACTCTTATTATTATCAATCTAACTCATATTATTAGACATATTATGCTTATATGAGCAATAGACCGACAATTACTATACTTATTACTCTTATTATTATGAATCTAACTCATATTATTGACCATATTATGCAGAAATGATCGATAGCACGACATTTACTATACCTATTACTCTTATTATTATCAGCCTAACTCATATTATTAGCCATATTATGCTTATATGATCGACAGAACGACAACTACTATACTTATTACACTCACAGTTATCAATCTAACTCATATTATTAACCATATTATGCAAATTTGATCGATAGAACGACAATCACTATACTTATTACTCTGATTATTATCAACCTAACTCATATTATTAGCCATATTATGCTTAAATGATCGATAGCACGATAATTACTATACTTATTACTCTTGCTATTATCAATCTAAGTTATATTATTAGCCATATTATGCTTATATAATCGATAGAACGACAATTACTATACCTATTACTCTTATTATTATCAACCTAACTCAAATTATTAGCCATATTATGCTTATATGATCGATAGAACGACAACTACTATACTTATTACACTCACTGTTATCAATCTAACTCATATTATTAGCCATATAATGCTTCAATGATCGATAGAACGACAATTACTATACTTATTACTCTTATTATTATCAATCTAACTCATATTATTAGCCATATTATGCTTCTATGATCGATAGAACTACAATTACTATACTCACTACTCTTAGTATTATCAATCTAACTCATATTATTAGCCATATCATGCTTATATTATCGATAGAACGACAATTACTAGACTTATTACTGTTATTGTTATCAATCTAACTCATATTATTAGCCATATTATGCTTATATAATCGATAGAACGACAATTACTATACCTATTACTCTTATTATTATCAACCTAACTCATATTATTAGCCAAATTATGCTTATATGATCGATAGAACGACAATTACTATACTTATTATTCTTATTATTATCAATCTAACTCGTATTATTAGCCATATTATGCTTATATGATCGACAGAACGACAATTACTATACTTATTACACTCACTGTTATCAATCTAACTCATATTATTAACCATATTATGCAAATTTGTTCGATAGAACGACCATCACTATACCTATTACACTTATTATTGTGAATCTAACTCATATTATTAACCATATTATGTAGATATGATCGATAGAACTACAATTACTATACTCGTTACTCTTATTATCAATCTAACTCATATTATTAGCCATATAATGCTTCAATGATCGATAGAACGACAATTACTATACTTATTACTCTTATTATTAGCAATCTAACTCATATTATTAGCCATATTATGCTTCTATGATCGATAGAACGAGAATTACTATACTCACTACTCTTAGTATTATCAATCTAACTCATATTATTAGCCATATTATGCTTATATTATCGATAGAACGACAATTACTATACTTATTACTGTTATTATTATCAATCTAACTCATATTATAAGCCATATTATGCTTAAATGGTCGATAGAACTACAATTACTATACTCACTACTCTTAGTATTATCAATCTAACTCATATTATTAGCCATATCATGCTTATATTATCGATAGAACGATAATTACTATACTTATTACTCTTATTATTATCAATCTAACTCATATTATTAGCCATATTATGCTTATATGATCGATAGAACGACAATTACTATACTTATTACACTCACTATTATCAATCTAACTCATATTATTAACCATATTATGCAGATATGATCGATAGCACGACATTTACTATACCTATTACTCTTATTATTAGCCATATTATGCTTATATGATCGATAGATCGATAATTACTATACTTATTACACTTGCTATTATCAATCTAAGTTATATTATTAGTCATATTATGCTTATATAATCGATAGAACGACAATTACTAGACTTATTACTGTTATTGTTATCAATCTAACTCATATTATTAGCCATATTATGCTTAAATGATCGATAGAACTACAATTACTATACTCACTACTCTTAGTATTATCAATCTAACTCATATTATTAGCCATATCATGCTTATATTATCGATAGAACGACAATTACTAGACTTATTACTGTTATTGTTATCAATCTAACTCATATTATTAGCCATATTATGCAGATATGATCGATAGAACGACAATTACTATACTTGTTACTCCTATTATCATCAATCTGACTCATATTATTAACCATATTATGCTAATATGATCGATAGAACGACACTTACTATACTTATTACACTCACTATTATCAATCTAACTCATATTATTAACCATATTATGCAGAAATGATCGATAGCACGACGTTTACTATACCTATTACTCTTATTATTATCAGCCTAACTTATATTATTAGCCATATTATGCTTATATGGCGACAGAACGACAACTACTATACTTATTACACTCACTGTTATCAATCTAACTCATATTATTAACCATATTATGCAAATTTGATCGATAGAACGACAATCACTATACTTATTACTCTTATTATTATCAACCTAACTCATATTATTAGACGTATTACTCTTATATGAGCAATAGAACGACAATTACTATACTTATTGCTCTTATTATTATGAATCTAACTCATATTATTAACCATATTATGCAGATATGATCGATAGAACGACAATTACTATACTTATTATTCTTATTATTATCAATCTAACTCGTATTATTAGCCATATAATGCTTCAATGATCGATAGAACGACAATTACTATACTTATTACTCTTATTATTATCAATCTAACTCATATTATCAGCCATATTATGCTTCTATGATCGATAGAACGAGAATTACTATACTCACTACTCTTAGTATTATCAATCTAACTCATATTATTAGCCATATTATGCTTATATTATCGATAGAACGACAATTACTATACTTATTACTATTATTATTATCAATCTAACTCATATTATAAGCCATATTATGCTTAAATGATCGATAGAACTACAATTACTATACTCACTACTCTTAGTATTATCAATCTAACTCATATTATTAGCCATATCATGCTTATATTATCGATAGAACGACAATTACTAGACTTATTACTGTTATTGTTATCAATCTAACTCATATTATTAGCCATATTATGCTTAAATGATCGATAGAACGATAATTACTATACTTATTACTCTTATTATTATCAATCTAACTCATATTATTAGCCATATTATGCAAATTTGATCGATAGAACGACAATCACTATACATATTACTCTTATTATTATCAACCTAACTCATATTATTAGCCATATTATGCTTAAATGATCGATAGAACGACAATTACTATACTCATTACTCTTATTATTATCAATCTAACTCATATTATTAGCCATATTATGCTTATATGATCGATAGAATGAGAATTACTATACCCACTACTCTTAGTATTATCACTCTAACTCATATTGTTAGCCATATTATGCTTATATGATCGATGGAACGACAATTACTATACTTATTACTCTTATTGTTATCAATCTAACTCAAATTATTAGCCATATTATGCTTATATGATCGATAGAACGAGAATTACTATACTCACTACTCTTAGTATTATCAATCTAACTCATATTATTAGCCATATTATGCTTATATTATCGATAGACCGACAATTACTATACTTATTACTGTTATTATTATCAATCTAACTCATATTATTAGCCATATTATGCTTAAATGATCGATAGAACGACAATCACTATACTCATTACTCTTATTATTATCAATCCAACTCATTTTATTACCCATATTATGCTTATATGATCGATAGAACGACAATTACTATACTCGTTACTCTTATTATTATCAATCTAACTCATATTATTAGACATATTATGCTTATATGAGCAATAGACCGACAATTACTATACTTATTACTCTTATTATTATGAATCTAACTCATATTATTAGCCATATTATGCTTATATGATCGACAGAACGACAACTACTATACTTATTACACTCACTGTTATCAATCTAACTCATATTATTAACCATATTATGCAAATTTGATCGATAGAACGACAATCACTATACTTATTACTCTGATTATTATCAACCTAACTCATATTATTAGCCATATTATGCTTAAATGATCGATAGCACGATAATTACTATACTTATTACTCTTGCTATTATCAATCTAAGTTATATTATTAGCCATATTATGCTTATATAATCGATAGAACGACAATTACTATACCTATTACTCTTATTATTATCAACCTAACTCAAAATATTAGCCATATTATGCTTATATGATCGATAGAACGACAACTACTATACTTATTACACTCACTGTTATCAATCTAACTCATATTATTAACCATATTATGCACATTTGTTCGATAGAACGACAATCACTATACTTATTACACTTATTATTATGAATCTAACTCATATTATTAACCATATTATGTAGATATGATCGATAGAACTACAATTACTATACTCGTTACTCTTATTATCAATCTAACTCATATTATTAGCCATATAATGCTTCAATGATCGATAGAACGACAATTACTATACTTATTACTCTTATTATTATCAATCTAACTCATATTATTAGCCATATTATGCTTCTATGATCGATAGAACTACAATTACTATACTCACTACTCTTAGTATTATCAATCTAACTCATATTATTAGCCATATCATGCTTATATTATCGATAGAACGACAATTACTAGACTTATTACTGTTATTGTTATCAATCTAACTCATATTATTAGCCATATTATGCTTATATAATCGATAGAACGACAATTACTATACCTATTACTCTTATTATTATCAACCTAACTCATATTATTAGCCAAATTATGCTTATATGATCGATAGAACGACAATTACTATACTTATTATTCTTATTATTATCAATCTAACTCGTATTATTAGCCATATTATGCTTATATGATCGACAGAACGACAATTACTATACTTATTACACTCACTGTTATCAATCTAACTCATATTATTAACCATATTATGCAAATTTGTTCGATAGAACGACCATCACTATACCTATTACACTTATTATTGTGAATCTAACTCATATTATTAACCATATTATGTAGATATGATCGATAGAACTACAATTACTATACTCGTTACTCTTATTATCAATCTAACTCATATTATTAGCCATATTATGCTTAAATGATCGATAGAACGACAATCACTATACTCATTACTCTTATTATTATCAATCCAACTCATTTTATTACCCATATTATGCTTATATGATCGATAGAACGACAATTACTATACTCGTTACTCTTATTATTATCAATCTAACTCATATTATTAGACATATTATGCTTATATGAGCAATAGACCGACAATTACTATACTTATTACTCTTATTATTATGAATCTAACTCATATTATTAGCCATATTATGCTTATATGATCGACAGAACGACAACTACTATACTTATTACACTCACTGTTATCAATCTAACTCATATTATTAACCATATTATGCAAATTTGATCGATAGAACGACAATCACTATACTTATTACTCTGATTATTATCAACCTAACTCATATTATTAGCCATATTATGCTTAAATGATCGATAGCACGATAATTACTATACTTATTACTCTTGCTATTATCAATCTAAGTTATATTATTAGCCATATTATGCTTATATAATCGATAGAACGACAATTACTATACCTATTACTCTTATTATTATCAACCTAACTCAAAATATTAGCCATATTATGCTTATATGATCGATAGAACGACAACTACTATACTTATTACACTCACTGTTATCAATCTAACTCATATTATTAACCATATTATGCACATTTGTTCGATAGAACGACAATCACTATACTTATTACACTTATTATTATGAATCTAACTCATATTATTAACCATATTATGTAGATATGATCGATAGAACTACAATTACTATACTCGTTACTCTTATTATCAATCTAACTCATATTATTAGCCATATAATGCTTCAATGATCGATAGAACGACAATTACTATACTTATTACTCTTATTATTATCAATCTAACTCATATTATTAGCCATATTATGCTTCTATGATCGATAGAACTACAATTACTATACTCACTACTCTTAGTATTATCAATCTAACTCATATTATTAGCCATATCATGCTTATATTATCGATAGAACGACAATTACTAGACTTATTACTGTTATTGTTATCAATCTAACTCATATTATTAGCCATATTATGCTTATATAATCGATAGAACGACAATTACTATACCTATTACTCTTATTATTATCAACCTAACTCATATTATTAGCCAAATTATGCTTATATGATCGATAGAACGACAATTACTATACTTATTATTCTTATTATTATCAATCTAACTCGTATTATTAGCCATATTATGCTTATATGATCGACAGAACGACAATTACTATACTTATTACACTCACTGTTATCAATCTAACTCATATTATTAACCATATTATGCAAATTTGTTCGATAGAACGACCATCACTATACCTATTACACTTATTATTGTGAATCTAACTCATATTATTAACCATATTATGTAGATATGATCGATAGAACTACAATTACTATACTCGTTACTCTTATTATCAATCTAACTCATATTATTAGCCATATAATGCTTCAATGATCGATAGAACGACAATTACTATACTTATTACTCTTATTATTAGCAATCTAACTCATATTATTAGCCATATTATGCTTCTATGATCGATAGAACGAGAATTACTATACTCACTACTCTTAGTATTATCAATCTAACTCATATTATTAGCCATATTATGCTTATATTATCGATAGAACGACAATTACTATACTTATTACTGTTATTATTATCAATCTAACTCATATTATAAGCCATATTATGCTTAAATGGTCGATAGAACTACAATTACTATACTCACTACTCTTAGTATTATCAATCTAACTCATATTATTAGCCATATCATGCTTATATTATCGATAGAACGATAATTACTATACTTATTACTCTTATTATTATCAATCTAACTCATATTATTAGCCATATTATGCTTATATGATCGATAGAACGACAATTACTATACTTATTACACTCACTATTATCAATCTAACTCATATTATTAACCATATTATGCAGATATGATCGATAGCACGACATTTACTATACCTATTACTCTTATTATTAGCCATATTATGCTTATATGATCGATAGATCGATAATTACTATACTTATTACACTTGCTATTATCAATCTAAGTTATATTATTAGTCATATTATGCTTATATAATCGATAGAACGACAATTACTAGACTTATTACTGTTATTGTTATCAATCTAACTCATATTATTAGCCATATTATGCTTAAATGATCGATAGAACTACAATTACTATACTCACTACTCTTAGTATTATCAATCTAACTCATATTATTAGCCATATCATGCTTATATTATCGATAGAACGACAATTACTAGACTTATTACTGTTATTGTTATCAATCTAACTCATATTATTAGCCATATTATGCAGATATGATCGATAGAACGACAATTACTATACTTGTTACTCCTATTATCATCAATCTGACTCATATTATTAACCATATTATGCTAATATGATCGATAGAACGACACTTACTATACTTATTACACTCACTATTATCAATCTAACTCATATTATTAACCATATTATGCAGAAATGATCGATAGCACGACATTTACTATACCTATTACTCTTATTATTATCAGCCTAACTTATATTATTAGCCATATTATGCTTATATGGCGACAGAACGACAACTACTATACTTATTACACTCACTGTTATCAATCTAACTCATATTATTAACCATATTATGCAAATTTGATCGATAGAACGACAATCACTATACTTATTACTCTTATTATTATCAACCTAACTCATATTATTAGACGTATTACTCTTATATGAGCAATAGAACGACAATTACTATACTTATTGCTCTTATTATTATGAATCTAACTCATATTATTAACCATATTATGCAGATATGATCGATAGAACGACAATTACTATACTTATTATTCTTATTATTATCAATCTAACTCGTATTATTAGCCATATAATGCTTCAATGATCGATAGAACGACAATTACTATACTTATTACTCTTATTATTATCAATCTAACTCATATTATCAGCCATATTATGCTTCTATGATCGATAGAACGAGAATTACTATACTCACTACTCTTAGTATTATCAATCTAACTCATATTATTAGCCATATTATGCTTATATTATCGATAGAACGACAATTACTATACTTATTACTATTATTATTATCAATCTAACTCATATTATAAGCCATATTATGCTTAAATGATCGATAGAACTACAATTACTATACTCACTACTCTTAGTATTATCAATCTAACTCATATTATTAGCCATATCATGCTTATATTATCGATAGAACGACAATTACTAGACTTATTACTGTTATTGTTATCAATCTAACTCATATTATTAGCCATATTATGCTTAAATGATCGATAGAACGATAATTACTATACTTATTACTCTTATTATTATCAATCTAACTCATATTATTAGCCATATTATGCAAATTTGATCGATAGAACGACAATCACTATACATATTACTCTTATTATTATCAACCTAACTCATATTATTAGCCATATTATGCTTAAATGATCGATAGAACGACAATTACTATACTCATTACTCTTATTATTATCAATCTAACTCATATTATTAGCCATATTATGCTTATTTGATCGATAGAATGAGAATTACTATACCCACTACTCTTAGTATTATCACTCTAACTCATATTGTTAGCCATATTATGCTTATATGATCGATGGAACGACAATTACTATACTTATTACTGTTATTATTATCAATCTAACTCATATTATTAGCCATATTATGCTTAAATGATCGATAGAACGACAATCACTATACTCATTACTCTTATTATTATCAATCCAACTCATTTTATTACCCATATTATGCTTATATGATCGATAGAACGACAATTACTATACTCGTTACTCTTATTATTATCAATCTAACTCATATTATTAGACATATTATGCTTATATGAGCAATAGACCGACAATTACTATACTTATTACTCTTATTATTATGAATCTAACTCATATTATTGACCATATTATGCAGAAATGATCGATAGCACGACATTTACTATACCTATTACTCTTATTATTATCAGCCTAACTCATATTATTAGCCATATTATGCTTATATGATCGACAGAACGACAACTACTATACTTATTACACTCACTGTTATCAATCTAACTCATATTATTAACCATATTATGCAAATTTGATCGATAGAACGACAATCACTATACTTATTACTCTGATTATTATCAACCTAACTCATATTATTAGCCATATTATGCTTAAATGATCGATAGCACGATAATTACTATACTTATTACTCTTGCTATTATCAATCTAAGTTATATTATTAGCCATATTATGCTTATATAATCGATAGAACGACAATTACTATACCTATTACTCTTATTATTATCAACCTAACTCAAAATATTAGCCATATTATGCTTATATGATCGATAGAACGACAACTACTATACTTATTACACTCACTGTTATCAATCTAACTCATATTATTAACCATATTATGCACATTTGTTCGATAGAACGACAATCACTATACTTATTACACTTATTATTATGAATCTAACTCATATTATTAACCATATTATGTAGATATGATCGATAGAACTACAATTACTATACTCGTTACTCTTATTATCAATCTAACTCATATTATTAGCCATATAATGCTTCAATGATCGATAGAACGACAATTACTATACTTATTACTCTTATTATTATCAATCTAACTCATATTATTAGCCATATTATGCTTCTATGATCGATAGAACTACAATTACTATACTCACTACTCTTAGTATTATCAATCTAACTCATATTATTAGCCATATCATGCTTATATTATCGATAGAACGACAATTACTAGACTTATTACTGTTATTGTTATCAATCTAACTCATATTATTAGCCATATTATGCTTATATAATCGATAGAACGACAATTACTATACCTATTACTCTTATTATTATCAGCCTAACTCATATTATTAGCCAAATTATGCTTATATGATCGATAGAACGACAATTACTATACTTATTATTCTTATTATTATCAATCTAACTCGTATTATTAGCCATATTATGCTTATATGATCGACAGAACGACAATTACTATACTTATTACACTCACTGTTATCAATCTAACTCATATTATTAACCATATTATGCAAATTTGTTCGATAGAACGACCATCACTATACCTATTACACTTATTATTGTGAATCTAACTCATATTATTAACCATATTATGTAGATATGATCGATAGAACTACAATTACTATACTCGTTACTCTTATTATCAATCTAACTCATATTATTAGCCATATAATGCTTCAATGATCGATAGAACGACAATTACTATACTTATTACTCTTATTATTAGCAATCTAACTCATATTATTAGCCATATTATGCTTCTATGATCGATAGAACGAGAATTACTATACTCACTACTCTTAGTATTATCAATCTAACTCATATTATTAGCCATATTATGCTTATATTATCGATAGAACGACAATTACTATACTTATTACTGTTATTATTATCAATCTAACTCATATTATAAGCCATATTATGCTTAAATGGTCGATAGAACTACAATTACTATACTCACTACTCTTAGTATTATCAATCTAACTCATATTATTAGCCATATCATGCTTATATTATCGATAGAACGATAATTACTATACTTATTACTCTTATTATTATCAATCTAACTCATATTATTAGCCATATTATGCTTATATGATCGATAGAACGACAATTACTATACTTATTACACTCACTATTATCAATCTAACTCATATTATTAACCATATTATGCAGATATGATCGATAGCACGACATTTACTATACCTATTACTCTTATTATTAGCCATATTATGCTTATATGATCGATAGATCGATAATTACTATACTTATTACACTTGCTATTATCAATCTAAGTTATATTATTAGTCATATTATGCTTATATAATCGATAGAACGACAATTACTAGACTTATTACTGTTATTGTTATCAATCTAACTCATATTATTAGCCATATTATGCTTAAATGATCGATAGAGCTACAATTACTATACTCACTACTCTTAGTATTATCAATCTAACTCATATTATTAGCCATATCATGCTTATATTATCGATAGAACGACAATTACTAGACTTATTACTGTTATTGTTATCAATCTAACTCATATTATTAGCCATATTATGCAGATATGATCGATAGAACGACAATTACTATACTTGTTACTCCTATTATCATCAATCTGACTCATATTATTAACCATATTATGCTAATATGATCGATAGAACGACACTTACTATACTTATTACACTCACTATTATCAATCTAACTCATATTATTAACCATATTATGCAGAAATGATCGATAGCACGACATTTACTATACCTATTACTCTTATTATTATCAGCCTAACTTATATTATTAGCCATATTATGCTTATATGGCGACAGAACGACAACTACTATACTTATTACACTCACTGTTATCAATCTAACTCATATTATTAACCATATTATGCAAATTTGATCGATAGAACGACAATCACTATACTTATTACTCTTATTATTATCAACCTAACTCATATTATTAGACGTATTACTCTTATATGAGCAATAGAACGACAATTACTATACTTATTGCTCTTATTATTATGAATCTAACTCATATTATTAACCATATTATGCAGATATGATCGATAGAACGACAATTACTATACTTATTATTCTTATTATTATCAATCTAACTCGTATTATTAGCCATATAATGCTTCAATGATCGATAGAACGACAATTACTATACTTATTACTCTTATTATTATCAATCTAACTCATATTATCAGCCATATTATGCTTCTATGATCGATAGAACGAGAATTACTATACTCACTACTCTTAGTATTATCAATCTAACTCATATTATTAGCCATATTATGCTTATATTATCGATAGAACGACAATTACTATACTTATTACTATTATTATTATCAATCTAACTCATATTATAAGCCATATTATGCTTAAATGATCGATAGAACTACAATTACTATACTCACTACTCTTAGTATTATCAATCTAACTCATATTATTAGCCATATCATGCTTATATTATCGATAGAACGACAATTACTAGACTTATTACAGTTATTGTTATCAATCTAACTCATATTATTAGCCATATTATGCTTAAATGATCGATAGAACGATAATTACTATACTTATTACTCTTATTATTATCAATCTAACTCATATTATTAGCCATATTATGCAAATTTGATCGATAGAACGACAATCACTATACATATTACTCTTATTATTATCAACCTAACTCATATTATTAGCCATATTATGCTTAAATGATCGATAGAACGACAATTACTATACTCATTACTCTTATTATTATCAATCTAACTCATATTATTAGCCATATTATGCTTATATGATCGATAGAATGAGAATTACTATACCCACTACTCTTAGTATTATCACTCTAACTCATATTGTTAGCCATATTATGCTTATATGATCGATGGAACGACAATTACTATACTTATTACTCTTATTGTTATCAATCTAACTCAAATTATTAGCCATATTATGCTTATATGATCGATAGAACGAGAATTACTATACTCACTACTCTTAGTATTATCAATCTAACTCATATTATTAGCCATATTATGCTTATATTATCGATAGACCGACAATTACTATACTTATTACTGTTATTATTATCAATCTAACTCATATTATTAGCCATATTATGCTTAAATGATCGATAGAACGACAATCACTATACTCATTACTCTTATTATTATCAATCCAACTCATTTTATTACCCATATTATGCTTATATGATCGATAGAACGACAATTACTATACTCGTTACTCTTATTATTATCAATCTAACTCATATTATTCGACATATTATGCTTATATGAGCAATAGACCGACAATTACTATACTTATTACTCTTATTATTATGAATCTAACTCATATTATTGACCATATTATGCAGAAATGATCGATAGCACGACATTTACTATACCTATTACTCTTATTATTATCAGCCTAACTCATATTATTAGCCATATTATGCTTATATGATCGACAGAACGACAACTACTATACTTATTACACTCACTGTTATCAATCTAACTCATATTATTAACCATATTATGCAAATTTGATCGATAGAACGACAATCACTATACTTATTACTCTTATTATTATCAACCTAACTCATATTATTAGCCATATTATGCTTAAGTGATCGGTAGAACTACAATTACTATACTCACTACTCTTAGTATTATCAATCTAACTCATATTATTAGCCATATCATGCTTATATTATCGATAGAACGACAATTGCTAGACTTATTACTGTTATTGTTATCAATCTAACTCATATTATTAGCCATATTATGCTTAAATGATCGATAGAACGATAATTACTATACTTATTATTCTTATTATTATCAATCTAACTCATATTATTAGCCATATTATGCTTATATGATCGATAGAACGACAATTACTATACTTATTACACTCACTATTATCAATCTAACTCATATTATTAACCATATTATGCAGATATGATCGATAGCACGACATTGACTATACCTATTACTCTTATTATTATCAGCCTAACTCATATTATTAGCCATATTATGCTTATATGATCGACAGAACGACAACTACTGTATCTATTACGCTTACTGTTATCAATCTAACTCATATTATTAACCATATTATGCAAATTTGATCGATAGAACGACAATCACTATACATATTACTCTTATTATTATCAACCTAACTCATATTATTAGCCATATTATGCTTAAATGATCGATAGAACGACAATTACTATACTCATTACTCTTATTATTATCAATCTAACTCATATTATTAGCCATATTATGCTTATATGATCGATAGAATGAGAATTACTATACCCACTACTCTTAGTATTATCACTCTAACTCATATTGTTAGCCATATTATGCTTATATGATCGACAGAACGACAATTACTATACTTATTACTCTTATTGTTATCAATCTAACTCAAATTATTAGCCATATTATGCTTATATGATCGACAGAACGACAATTACTATACTTATTACACTCAATGTTATCAATCTAACTCATATTATTAACCATATTATGCAAATTTGTTCGATAGAACGACAATCACTATACCTATTACACTTATTATTATGAATCTAACTCATATTATTAACCATATTATGTAGATATGATCGATAGAACTACAATTACTATACTCGTTACTCTTATTATCAATCTAACTCATATTATTAGCCATATAATGCTTCAATGATCGATAGAACGACAATTACTATACTTATTACTCTTATTATTAGCAATCTAACTCATATTATTAGCCATATTATGCTTCTATGATCGATAGAACGAGAATTACTGTACTCACTACTCTTAGTATTATCAATCTAACTCATATTATTAGCCATATTATGCTTATATTATCGATAGAACGACAATTACTATACTTATTACTGTTATTATTATCAATCTAACTCATATTATAAGCCATATTATGCTTAAATGATCGATAGAACTACAATTACTATACTCACTACTCTTAGTATTATCAATCTAACTCATATTATTAGCCATATCATGCTTATATTATCGATAGAACGACAATTACTAGACTTATTACTGTTATTGTTATCAATCTAACTCATATTATTAGCCATATAATGCTTCAATGATCGATAGAACGACAATTACTATACTTATTACTCTTATTATTAGCAATCTGACTCATATTATTAGCCATATTATGCTTCTATGATCGATAGAACGAGAATTACTATACTTATTACTCTTATTATTATCAATCTAACTCATATTATTAGTCATATTATGCTTATATGATCGATAGAACGACAATTACTATACTTATTACACTCATTATTATCAATCTAACTCATATTATTAATCATATTATGCAGATATGATCGATAGCACGACATTTACTATACCTATTACTCTTATTATTATCAGCCTAACTCATATTATTAGCCATATTATGCTTATATGATCGACAGAACGACAACTACTATATTTATTACACTCACTGTTATCAATCTAACTCATATTATTAACCATATTATGCAAATTTGATCGATAGAACGACAATCACTATACTTATTACTCTTATTATTATCAACCTAACTCATATTATTAGCCATATTATGCTTATATGATCGATAGAACGACAATTACTATACTTATTATTCTTATCATTATCAATCTAACTCGTATTATTAGCCATATAATGCTTCAATGATCGATAGAACGACAATTACTATACTTATTACTCTTATTATTATCAATCTAACTCATATTATTAGCCATATTATGCTTCTATGATCGATAGAACGAGAATTACTATACTCACTACTCTTAGTATTATCAATCTAACTCATATTATTAGCCATATTATGCTTATATTATCGATAGAACGACAATTACTATACTTATTACTGTTATTATTATCAATCTAACTCATATTATAAGCCATATTATGCTTAAATGATCGATAGAACTACAATTACTATACTCACTACTCTTAGTATTATCAATCTAACTCATATTATTAGCCATATCATGCTTATATTATCGATAGAACGACAATTACATGACTTATTACTGTTATTGTTATCAATCTAACTCATAGTATTAGCCATATCATGCTTAAATGATCGATAGAACGATAACTACTATACTTATTACTCTTATTATTATCAATCTAACTCATATTATTAGCCATATTATGCTTATATGATCGATAGAACGACAATTACTATACTTATTACACTCACTATTATCAATCTAACTCATATTATTAACCATATTATGCAGATATGATCGATAGCACGACATTTACTATGCCTATTACTCTTATTATTATCAGCCTAACTCATATTATTAGCCATATTATGCTTATATGATCGACAGAACGACAGCTACTATATCTATTACGCTCACTGTTATCAATCTAACTCATATTATTAACCATATTATGCAAATTTGATCGATAGAACGACAATCACTATACATATTACTCTTATTATTATCAACCTAACTCATATTATTAGCCATATTATGCTTAAATGATCGATAGAACGACAATTACTATACCTATTACTCGTATTATTATCAATCTAACTCATATTATTAACAATATTATGCTTATAATATCGATAGAACGACAATTACTATACTTATTACTGTTATTATTATCAATCTAACTCATATTATTAGCCATATTATGCTTAAATGATCGATAGAACTACAATTACTATACTCATTACTCTTATTATTATCAATCTAACTCATATTATTAGCCATATTATGCTTATATGATCGATAGAATGAGAATTACTATACCCACTACTCTTAGCATTATCACTCTAACTCATATTATTAGCCATATTATGCTTATATGATCGATAGAACGACAATTACTATACTTATTACTCTTATTGTTATCAATCTAACTCATATTATTAACCATATTATGCAGATATGATCGATAGCACGACATTTACTATGCCTATTACTCTTATTATTATCAGCCTAACTCATATTATTAGCCATATTATGCTTATATGATCGACAGAACGACAGCTACTATATCTATTACGCTCACTGTTATCAATCTAACTCATATTATTAACCATATTATGCAAATTTGATCGATAGAACGACAATCACTATACATATTACTCTTATTATTATCAACCTAACTCATATTATTAGCCATATTATGCTTAAATGATCGATAGAACGACAATTACTATACCTATTACTCGTATTATTATCAATCTAACTCATATTATTAACAATATTATGCTTATAATATCGATAGAACGACAATTACTATACTTATTACTGTTATTATTATCAATCTAACTCATATTATTAGCCATATTATGCTTAAATGATCGATAGAACTACAATTACTATACTCATTACTCTTATTATTATCAATCTAACTCATATTATTAGCCATATTATGCTTATATGATCGATAGAATGAGAATTACTATACCCACTACTCTTAGCATTATCACTCTAACTCATATTATTAGCCATATTATGCTTATATGATCGATAGAACGACAATTACTATACTTATTACTCTTATTGTTATCAATCTAACTCATATTATTAGCCATATTATGCTTACATGATCGATAGAACGAGAATTACTATACTCACTACTCTTAGTATTATCAATCTAACTCATATTATTAGCCATATTATGCTTACATTATCGATAGACCGACAACTTCTATACTTATTACTCTTATTATTATCAATCTGACACATATTATTAGCCATATTATGCTTATATGATCGACAGAACGACAATTACTATACTTATTACACTCACTGTTATCAATCTAACTCATATTATTAACCATATTATGCACATTTGTTCGATAGAACGACAATCACTATACTTATTACACTTATTATTATGAATCTAACTCATATTATTAACCATATTATGTAGATATGATCGATAGAACTACAATTACTATACTCATTACTCTTATTATCAATCTAACTCATATTATTAGCCATATAATGCTTCAATGATCGATAAAACGACAATTACTATACTTATTACTCTTATTATTATCAATCTAACTCATATTATTAGCCATATTATGCTTCTATGATCGATAGAACTACAATTACTATACTCACTACTCTTAGTATTATCAATCTAACTCATATTATTAGCCATATCATGCTTATATTATCGATAGAACGACAATTACTAGACTTATTACTGTTATTGTTATCAATCTAACTCATATTATTAGCCATATTATGCTTATATAATCGATAGAACGACAATTACTATACCTATTACTCTTGTTATTATCAACCTAACTCATATTATTAGCCAAATTATGCTTATATGATCGATAGAACGACAATTACTATACTTATTATTCTTATTATTATCAATCTAACTCATATTATTAGCCATATTATGCTTCTATGATCGATAGAACGAGAATTACTATACTCACTACTCTTAGTATTATCAATCTAACTCATATTATTAGCCATATTTTCTTATATTATCGATAGAACGACAATTACTATACTTATTACTGTTATTATTATCAATCTAACTCATATTATAAGCCATATTATGCTTAAATGGTCGATAGAACTACAATTACTATACTCACTACTCTTAGTATTATCAATCTAACTCATATTATTAGCCATATCATGCTTATATTATCGATAGAACGATAATTACTATACTTATTACTCTTATTATTATCAATCTAACTCATATTATTAGCCATATTATGCTTATATGATCGATAGAACGACAATTACTATACTTATTACACTCACTATTAACAATCTAACTCATATTATTAACCATATTATGCAGATATGATCGATAGCACGACATTTACTATACCTATTACTCTTATTATTAGCCATATTATGCTTATATGATCGATAGATCGATAATTACTATACTTATTACACTTGCTATTATCAATCTAAGTTATATTATTAGCCATATTATGCTTATATAATCGATAGAACGACAATTACTAGACTTATTACTGTTATTGTTATCAATCTAACTCATATTATTAGCCATATTATGCTTAAATGATCGATAGAACTACAATTACTATACTCACTACTCTTAGTATTATCAATCTAACTCATATTATTAGCCATATCATGCTTATATTATCGATAGAACGACAATTACTAGACTTATTACTGTTATTGTTATCAATCTAACTCATATTATTGGCCATATTATGCAGATATGATCGATAGAACGACAATTACTATACTTGTTACTCCTATTATCATCAATCTGACTCATATTATTAACCATATTATGCTAATATGATCGATAGAACGACACTTACTATACTTATTACACTCACTATTATCAATCTAACTCATATTATTAACCATATTATGCAGAAATGATCGATAGCACGAAATTTACTATACCTATTACTCTTATTATTATCAGCCTAACTTATATTATTAGCCATATTATGCTTATATGGCGACAGAACGACAACTACTATACTTATTACACTCACTGTTATCAATCTAACTCATATTATTAACTATATTATGCAAATTTGATCGATAGAACGACAATCACTATACTTATTACTCTTATTATTATCAACCTAACTCATATTATTAGCCATATTATGCTTAAATGATCGATAGAACGATAATTACTATACTTATTACACTTGCTATTATCAATCTAAGTTATATTATTAGCCATATTATGCTTATATAATCGATAGAACGACAATTACTATACTTATTACACTCACTATTATCAATCTAACTCATATTATTAGCCATATTATGCTTAAATGATCGATAGAACTACAATTACTATACTCACTACTCTTAGTATTATCAATCTAACTCATATTATTAGCCATATCATGCTTATATTATCGATAGAACGACAATTACTAGACTTATTACTGTTATTGTTATCAATCTAACTCATATTATTAGCCATATTATGCTTAAATGATCGATAGAACGATAACTACTATACTTATTACTCTTATTATTATCAATCTAACTCATATTATTAGCCATATTATGCTTATATCATCGATAGAACGACAATTACTATACTTATTACACTCACTATTATCAATCTAACTCATATTATTAACCATATTATGCAGATATGATCGATAGCACGACATTTACTATACCTATTACTCTTATTATTAGCCATATTATGCTTATATGATCGATAGATCGATAATTACTATACTTATTACACTTGCTATTATCAATCTATGTTATATTATTAGCCATATTATGCTTATATAATCGATAGAATGACAATTACTAGACTTATTACTGTTATTGTTATCAATCTAACTCATATTATTAGCCATATTATGCTTAAATGATCGATAGAACTACAATTACTATACTCACTACTCTTAGTATTATCAATCTAACTCATATTATTAGCCATATCATGCTTATATTATCGACAGAACGACAATTACTATACTTATTACTGTTATTATTATCAATCTAACTCATATTATAAGCCATATTATGCTTAAATGATCGATAGAACTACAATTACTATACTCACTACTCTTAGTATTATCAATCTAACTCATATTATTAGCCATATCATGCTTATATTATCGATAGAACGACAATTACTAGACTTATTACTGTTATTGTTATCAATCTAACTCATATTATTAGCCATATTATGCAGATATGATCGATAGAACGACAATTACTATACTTGTTACTCCTATTATAATCAATCTGACTCATATTATTAACCATATTATGCTAATATGATCGATAGAACGACACTTACTATACTTATTACACTCACTATTATCAATCTAACTCATATTATTAACCATATTATGCAGAAATGATCGATAGCACGACATTTACTATACCTATTACTCTTATTATTATCAGCCTAACTTATATTATTAGCCATATTATGCTTATATGATCGACAGAACGACAACTACTATACTTATTACACTCACTGTTATCAATCTAACTCATATTATTAACCATATTATGCAAATTTGATCGATAGAACGACAATCACTATACTTATTGCTCTTATTATTATCAACCTAACTCATATTATTAGCCATATTATGCTTAAATGATCGATAGAACGATAATTACTATACTTATTACACTTGCTATTATCAATCTAAGTTATATTATTAGCCATATTATGCTTATATAATCGATAGAACGACAATTACTATACTTATTACACTCACTATTATCAATCTAACTCATATTATTAGCCATATTATGCTTAAATGATCGATAGAACTACAATTACTATACTCACTACTCTTAGTATTATCAATCTAACTCATATTATTAGCCATATCATGCTTATATTATCGATAGAACGACAATTACTATACTTATTACTCTTATTATTATCAATCTAACTCATATTATTAGCCATATTATGCTTCTATGATCGATAGAACTACAATTTCTATACTCACTACTCTTAGTATTATCAATCTAACTCATATTATTAGCCATATTATGCTTATATGATCGATAGAACGACAATTACTATACTTATTACACTCACTATTATCAATCTAACTCATATTATTAACCATATTATGCAGATATGATCGATAGCACGACATTTACTATACCTATTACTCTTATTATTATCAGCCTAACTCATATTATTAACCATATTATGCAAATTTGATCGATAGAACGACAATCACTATACATATTACACTTATTATTATCAACCTAACTCATATTATCAGCCATATTATGCTTAAATGATCGATAGAACTACAATTACTATACTCATTACTCTTATTATTATCAATCTAACTCATATTATTAGCCATATTATGCTTATATGATCGATAGAATGAGAATTACTATACCCACTACTCTTAGTATTATCACTCTAACTCATATTATTAGCCATATTATGCTTATATGATCGATAGAACGACAATTACTATACTTATTATTCTTATTATTATCAATCTAACTCGTATTATTAGCCATATTATGCTTAAATGATCGATGGAGCGACAACTACTATACTTATTACTCTTATTATTATCAATCTGACTCATATTATTAGCCATATTATGCTTATATGATCGATGGAACGACAACTACTATACTTATTACTCTTATTATTATCAATCTGACTCATATTATTAGCCATATTATGCTTATATGATCGACAGAACGACAATTACTATACTTATTACACTCACTGTTATCAATCTAACTCATATTATTAACCATATTATGCACATTTGTTCGATAGAACGACAATCACTATACTTATTACACTTATTATTATGAATCTAACTCATATTATTAACCATATTATGTAGATATGATCGATAGAACTACAATTACTGTACTCATTACTCTTATTATCAATCTAACTCATATTATTAGCCATATAATGCTTCAATGATAGATAGAACGACAATTACTATACTTATTACTCTTATTATTATCAATCTAACTCATATTATTAGCCATATTATGCTTCTATGATCGATAGAACTACAATTACTATACTCACTACTCTTAGTATTATCAATCTAACTCATATTATTAGCCATATCATGCTTATATTATCGATAGAACTACAATTACTATACTCACTACTCTTAGTATTATCAATCTAACTCATATTATTAGCCATATCATGCTTATATTATCGATAGAACGACAATTACTAGACTTATTACTGTTATTGTTATCAATCTAACTCATATTATTAGCCATATTATGCTTAAATGATCGATAGAACTACAATTACTATACTCATTACTCTTATTATTATCAATCCAACTCATTTTATTACCCATATTATGCTTATATGCTCGATAGAACGACAATTACTATACTCATTACTCTTATTATTATCAATCTAACTCATATTATTAGACATATTATGCTTATATGAGCAATAGAACGACAATTACTATACTCATTACTCTTATTATTATGAATCTAACTCATATTATTAACCATATTATGCAGATATGATCGATAGAACGACAATTACTATACTTGTTACTCCTATTATCATCAATCTGACTCATATTATTATCCATATTATGCTAATATGATCGATAGAACGACACTTACTATACTTATTACACTCACTATTATCAATCTAACTCATATTATTAACCATATTATGCAGAAATGATCGATAGCACGAAATTTACTATACCTATTACTCTTATTATTATCAGCCTAACTTATATTATTAGCCATATTATGCTTATATGGCGACAGAACGACAACTACTATACTTATTACACTCACTGTTATCAATCTAACTCATATTATTAACCATATTATGCAAATTTGATCGATAGAACGACAATCACTATACTTATTACTCTTATTATTATCAACCTAACTCATATTATTAGCCATATTATGCTTAAATGATCGATAGAACGATAATTACTATACTTATTACACTTGCTATTATCAATCTAAGTTATATTATTAGCCATATTATGCTTATATAATCGATAGAACGACAATTACTATACTTATTACACTCACTATTATCAATCTAACTCATATTATTAGCCATATTATGCTTAAATGATCGATAGAACTACAATTACTATACTCACTACTCTTAGTATTATCAATCTAACTCATATTATTAGCCATATCATGCTTATATTATCGATAGAACGACAATTACTATACTTATTACTCTTATTATTATCAATCTAACTCATATTATTAGCCATATTATGCTTCTATGATCGATAGAACTACAATTTCTATACTCACTACTCTTAGTATTATCAATCTAACTCATATTATTAGCCATATTATGCTTATATGATCGATAGAACGACAATTACTATACTTATTACACTCACTATTATCAATCTAACTCATATTATTAACCATATTATGCAGATATGATCGATAGCACGACATTTACTATACCTATTACTCTTATTATTATCAGCCTAACTCATATTATTAACCATATTATGCAAATTTGATCGATAGAACGACAATCACTATACATATTACACTTATTATTATCAACCTAACTCATATTATTAGCCATATTATGCTTAAATGATCGATAGAACTACAATTACTATACTCATTACTCTTATTATTATCAATCTAACTCATATTATTAGCCATATTATGCTTATATGATCGATAGAATGAGAATTACTATACCCACTACTCTTAGTATTATCACTCTAACTCATATTATTAGCCATATTATGCTTATATGATCGATAGAACGACAATTACTATACTTATTATTCTTATTATTATCAATCTAACTCGTATTATTAGCCATATTATGCTTAAATGATCGATGGAGCGACAACTACTATACTTATTACTCTTATTATTATCAATCTGACTCATATTATTAGCCATATTATGCTTATATGATCGATGGAACGACAACTACTATACTTATTACTCTTATTATTATCAATCTGACTCATATTATTAGCCATATTATGCTTATATGATCGACAGAACGACAATTACTATACTTATTACACTCACTGTTATCAATCTAACTCATATTATTAACCATATTATGCACATTTGTTCGATAGAACGACAATCACTATACTTATTACACTTATTATTATGAATCTAACTCATATTATTAACCATATTATGTAGATATGATCGATAGAACTACAATTACTGTACTCATTACTCTTATTATCAATCTAACTCATATTATTAGCCATATAATGCTTCAATGGTAGATAGAACGACAATTACTATACTTATTACTCTTATTATTATCAATCTAACTCATATTATTAGCCATATTATGCTTCTATGATCGATAGAACTACAATTACTATACTCACTACTCTTAGTATTATCAATCTAACTCATATTATTAGCCATATCATGCTTATATTATCGATAGAACTACAATTACTATACTCACTACTCTTAGTATTATCAATCTAACTCATATTATTAGCCATATCATGCTTATATTATCGATAGAACGACAATTACTAGACTTATTACTGTTATTGTTATCAATCTAACTCATATTATTAGCCATATTATGCTTAAATGATCGATAGAACTACAATTACTATACTCATTACTCTTATTATTATCAATCTAACTCATATTATTAGCCATATTATGCTTATATGATCGATAGAATGAGAATTACTATACCCACTACTCTTAGCATTATCACTCTAACTCATATTATTAGCCATATTATGCTTATATGATCGATAGAACGACAATTACTATACTTATTACTCTTATTGTTATCAATCTAACTCATATTACTAGCCATATTATGCTTATATGATCGATAGAACGAAAATTACTATACACACTACTCTTAGTATTATCAATCTAACTCATATTATTAGCCATATTATGCTTACATTATCGATAGACCGACAATTACTATACTTATTACTGTTATTATTATCAATCGAACTCATATTATTAGCCATATTATGCTTAAATGATCGATAGAACGACAATTACTATACTCATTACTCTTATTATTATCAATCCAACTCATTTTATTACCCATATTATGCTTATATGCTCGATAGAACGACAATTACTATACTCATTACTCTTATTATTATCAATCTAACTCATATTATTAGACATATTATGCGTATATGAGCAATAGAACGACAATTACTATACTTATTACTCTTATTATTATGAATCTAACTCATATTATTAACCATATTATGCAGATATGATCGATAGAACGACAATTACTATACTTATTACTCCTATTATAATCAATCTGACTCATATTATTAACCATATTATGCTAATATGATCGATAGAACGACACTTACTATACTTATTACACTCACTATTATCAATCTAACTCATATTATTAACCATATTATGCAGAAATGATCGATAGCACGACATTTACTATACCTATTACTCGTATTATTATCAGCCTAACTCATATTATTAGCCATATTATGCTTATATGATCGACAGAACGACAACTACTATACTTATTACACTCACTGTTATCAATCTAACTCATATTATTAACCATATTATGCAAATTTGATCGATAGAACGACAATCACTATACTTATTACTCTGATTATTATCAACCTAACTCATATTATTAG
This sequence comes from Megachile rotundata, assembly GCF_050947335.1. Taxonomy (NCBI): domain Eukaryota; kingdom Metazoa; phylum Arthropoda; class Insecta; order Hymenoptera; family Megachilidae; genus Megachile; species Megachile rotundata. The sequence goes on along the minus strand of NW_027473472.1, from coordinate 222,882 downwards.
CCATATTATGCTTAAATGATCGATAGCACGATAATTACTATCCTTATTACACTTGCAATTATCAATCTAAGTTATATTATTAGCCATATTATGCTTATATAATCGATAGAACGACAATTACTATACCTATTACTCTTATTATTATCAACCTAACTCAAATTATTAGCCATATTATGCTTATATGATCGATAGAACGACAACTACTATACTTATTATTCTTATTATTATCAATCTAACTCGTATTATTAGCCATATTATGCTTAAATGACCGATGGAACGACAACTACTATAATTATTACTCTTATTATTATCAATCTGACTCATATTATTAGCCATATTATGCTTATATGATCGACAGAACGACAATTACTATACTTATTACACTCACTGTTATCAATCTAACTCATATTATTAACCATATTATGCACATTTGTTCGATAGAACGACAATCACTATACTTATTACACTTATTATTATGAATCTAACTCATATTATTAACCATATTATGTAGATATGATCGATAGAACTACAATTACTATACGCATTACTCTTATTATCAATCTAACTCATATTATTAGCCATATAATGCTTCAATGATCGATAGAACGACAATTACTATACTTATTACTCTTATTATTATCAATCTAACTCATATTATTAGCCATATTATGCTTCTATGATCGATAGAACTACAATTTCTATAGTCACTACTCTTAGTATTATCAATCTAACTCATATTATTAGCCATATCATGCTTATATTATCGATAGAACTACAATTACTATACTCACTACTCTTAGTATTATCAATCTAACTCATATTATTAGCCATATCATGCTTATATTATCGATAGAACGACAATTACTAGACTTATTACTGTTATTGTTATCAATCTAACTCATATTATTAGCCATATTATGCTTAAATGATCGATAGAACTACAATTACTATACTCATTACTCTTATTATTATCAATCTAACTCATATTATTAGCCATATTATGCTTATATGATCGATAGAATGAGAATTACTATACCCACTACTCTTAGCATTATCACTCTAACTCATATTATTAGCCATATTATGCTTATATGATCGATAGAACGACAATTACTATACTTATTACTCTTATTGTTATCAATCTAACTCATATTATTAGCCATATTATGCTTATATGATCGATAGAACGAGAATTACTATACACACTACTCTTAGTATTATCAATCTAACTCATATTATTAGCCATATTATGCTTACATTATCGATAGACCGACAATTACTATACTTATTACTGTTATTATTATCAATCGAACTCATATTATTAGCCATATTATGCTTAAATGATCGATAGAACGACAATTACTATACTCATTACTCTTATTATTATCAATCCAACTCATTTTATTACCCATATTATGCTTATATGCTCGATAGAACGACAATTACTATACTCATTACTCTTATTATTATCAATCTAACTCATATTATTAGACATATTATGCTTATATGAGCAATAGAACGACAATTACTATACTTATTACTCTTATTATTATGAATCTAACTCATATTATTAACCATATTATGCAGATATGATCGATAGAACGACAATTACTATACTTATTACTCCTATTATAATCAATCTGACTCATATTATTAACCATATTATGCTAATATGATCGATAGAACGACACTTACTATACTTATTACACTCACTATTATCAATCTAACTCATATTATTAACCATATTATGCAGAAATGATCGATAGCACGACATTTACTATACCTATTACTCTTATTATTATCAGCCTAACTCATATTATTAGCCATATTATGCTTATATGATCGACAGAACGACAACTACTATACTTATTACACTCACTGTTATCAATCTAACTCATATTATTAACCATATTATGCAAATTTGATCGATAGAACGACAATCACTATACTTATTACTCTGATTATTATCAACCTAACTCATATTATTAGCCATATTATGCTTAAATGATCGATAGCACGATAATTACTATACTTATTACACTTGCAATTATCAATCTAAGTTATATTATTAGCCATATTATGCTTATATAATCGATAGAACGACAATTACTATACCTATTACTCTTATTATTATCAACCTAACTCAAATTATTAGCCATATTATGCTTATATGATCGATAGAACGACAACTACTATACTTATTATTCTTATTATTATCAATCTAACTCGTATTATTAGCCATATTATGCTTAAATGACCGATGGAACGACAACTACTATAATTATTACTCTTATTATTATCAATCTGACTCATATTATTAGCCATATTATGCTTATATGATCGACAGAACGACAATTACTATACTTATTACACTCACTGTTATCAATCTAACTCATATTATTAACCATATTATGCACATTTGTTCGATAGAACGACAATCACTATACTTATTACACTTATTATTATGAATCTAACTCATATTATTAACCATATTATGTAGATATGATCGATAGAACTACAATTACTATACGCATTACTCTTATTATCAATCTAACTCATATTATTAGCCATATAATGCTTCAATGATCGATAGAACGACAATTACTATACTTATTACTCTTATTATTATCAATCTAACTCATATTATTAGCCATATTATGCTTCTATGATCGATAGAACTACAATTTCTATAGTCACTACTCTTAGTATTATCAATCTAACTCATATTATTAGCCATATCATGCTTATATTATCGATAGAACTACAATTACTATACTCACTACTCTTAGTATTATCAATCTAACTCATATTATTAGCCATATCATGCTTATATTATCGATAGAACGACAATTACTAGACTTATTACTGTTATTGTTATCAATCTAACTCATATTATTAGCCATATTATGCTTAAATGATCGATAGAACTACAATTACTATACTCATTACTCTTAGTATTATCAATCTAACTCATATTATTAGCCATATCATGCTTATATTATCGATAGAACTACAATTACTATACTCACTACTCTTAGTATTATCAATCTAACTCATATTATTAGCCATATCATGCTTATATTATCGATAGAACGACAATTACTAGACTTATTACTGTTATTGTTATCAATCTAACTCATATTATTAGCCATATTATGCTTATATGATCGATAGAATGAGAATTACTATACCCACTACTCTTAGCATTATCACTCTAACTCATATTATTAGCCATATTATGCTTATATGATCGATAGAACGACAATTACTATACTTATTACTCTTATTGTTATCAATCTAACTCATATTATTAGCCATATTATGCTTATATGATCGATAGAACGAGAATTACTATACACACTACTCTTAGTATTATCAATCTAACTCATATTATTAGCCATATTATGCTTACATTATCGATAGACCGACAATTACTATACTTATTACTGTTATTATTATCAATCGAACTCATATTATTAGCCATATTATGCTTAAATGATCGATAGAACGACAATTACTATACTCATTACTCTTATTATTATCAATCCAACTCATTTGATTACCCATATTATGCTTATATGCTCGATAGAACGACAATTACTATACTCATTACTCTTATTATTATCAATCTAACTCATATTATTAGACATATTATGCTTATATGAGCAATAGAACGACAATTACTATACTTATTACTCTTATTATTATGAATCTAACTCATATTATTAACCATATTATGCAGATATGATCGATAGAACGACAATTACTATACTTATTACTCCTATTATAATCAATCTGACTCATATTATTAACCATATTATGCTAATATGATCGATAGAACGACACTTACTATACTTATTACACTCACTATTATCAATCTAACTCATATTATTAGCCATATAATGCTTCAATGATCGATAGAACGACAATTACTATACTTATTACTCTTATTATTATCAATCTAACTCATATTATTAGCCATATTATGCTTCTATGATCGATAGAACTACAATTTCTATACTCACTACTCTTAGTATTATCAATCTAACTCATATTATTAGCCATATTATGCTTATATGATCGATAGAACGACAATTACTATACTTATTACACTCACTATTATCAATCTAACTCATATTATTAACCATATTATGCAGATATGATCGATAGCACGACAATCACTATACTTATTACACTTATTATTATGAATCTAACTCATATTATTAACCATATTATGTAGATATGATCGATAGAACTACAATTACTGTACTCATTACTCTTATTATCAATCTAACTCATATTATTAGCCATATAATGCTTCAATGATAGATAGAACGACAATTACTATACTTATTACTCTTATTATTATCAATCTAACTCATATTATTAGCCATATTATGCTTCTATGATCGATAGAACTACAATTACTATACTCACTACTCTTAGTATTATCAATCTAACTCATATTATTAGCCATATCATGCTTATATTATCGATAGAACTACAATTACTATACTCACTACTCTTAGTATTATCAATCTAACTCATATTATTAGCCATATCATGCTTATATTATCGATAGAACGACAATTACTAGACTTATTACTGTTATTGTTATCAATCTAACTCATATTATTAGCCATATTATGCTTAAATGATCGATAGAACTACAATTACTATACTCATTACTCTTATTATTATCAATCTAACTCATATTATTAGCCATATTATGCTTATATGATCGATAGAATGAGAATTACTATACCCACTACTCTTAGTATTATCACTCTAACTCATATTATTAGCCATATTATGCTTATATGATCGATAGAACGACAATTACTATACTTATTATTCTTATTATTATCAATCTAACTCGTATTATTAGCCATATTATGCTTAAATGATCGATGGAACGACAACTACTATACTTATTACTCTTATTATTATCAATCTGACTCATATTATTAGCCATATTATGCTTATATGATCGATGGAACGACAACTACTATACTTATTACTCTTATTATTATCAATCTGACTCATATTATTAGCCATATTATGCTTATATGATCGACAGAACGACAATTACTATACTTATTACACTCACTGTTATCAATCTAACTCATATTATTAACCATATTATGCACATTTGTTCGATAGAACGACAATCACTATACTTATTACACTTATTATTATGAATCTAACTCATATTATTAACCATATTATGTAGATATGATCGATAGAACTACAATTACTATACGCATTACTCTTATTATCAATCTAACTCATATTATTAGCCATATAATGCTTCAATGATCGATAGAACGACAATTACTATACTTATTACTCTTATTATTATCAATCTAACTCATATTATTAGCCATATTATGCTTCTATGATCGATAGAACTACAATTTCTATAGTCACTACTCTTAGTATTATCAATCTAACTCATATTATTAGCCATATCATGCTTATATTATCGATAGAACTACAATTACTATACTCACTACTCTTAGTATTATCAATCTAACTCATATTATTAGCCATATCATGCTTATATTATCGATAGAACGACAATTACTAGACTTATTACTGTTATTGTTATCAATCTAACTCATATTATTAGCCATATTATGCTTAAATGATCGATAGAACTACAATTACTATACTCATTACTCTTATTATTATCAATCTAACTCATATTATTAGCCATATTATGCTTATATGATCGATAGAATGAGAATTACTATACCCACTACTCTTAGCATTATCACTCTAACTCATATTATTAGCCATATTATGCTTATATGATCGATAGAACGACAATTACTATACTTATTACTCTTATTGTTATCAATCTAACTCATATTATTAGCCATATTATGCTTATATGATCGATAGAACGAGAATTACTATACACACTACTCTTAGTATTATCAATCTAACTCATATTATTAGCCATATTATGCTTACATTATCGATAGACCGACAATTACTATACTTATTACTGTTATTATTATCAATCGAACTCATATTATTAGCCATATTATGCTTAAATGATCGATAGAACGACAATTACTATACTCATTACTCTTATTATTATCAATCCAACTCATTTTATTACCCATATTATGCTTATATGCTCGATAGAACGACAATTACTATACTCATTACTCTTATTATTATCAATCTAACTCATATTATTAGACATATTATGCTTATATGAGCAATAGAACGACAATTACTATACTTATTACTCTTATTATTATGAATCTAACTCATATTATTAACCATATTATGCAGATATGATCGATAGAACGACAATTACTATACTTATTACTCCTATTATAATCAATCTGACTCATATTATTAACCATATTATGCTAATATGATCGATAGAACGACACTTACTATACTTATTACACTCACTATTATCAATCTAACTCATATTATTAACCATATTATGCAGAAATGATCGATAGCACGACATTTACTATACCTATTACTCTTATTATTATCAGCCTAACTCATATTATTAGCCATATTATGCTTATATGATCGACAGAACGACAACTACTATACTTATTACACTCACTGTTATCAATCTAACTCATATTATTAACCATATTATGCAAATTTGATCGATAGAACGACAATCACTATACTTATTACTCTGATTATTATCAACCTAACTCATATTATTAGCCATATTATGCTTAAATGATCGATAGCACGATAATTACTATACTTATTACACTTGCAATTATCAATCTAAGTTATATTATTAGCCATATTATGCTTATATAATCGATAGAACGACAATTACTATACCTATTACTCTTATTATTATCAACCTAACTCAAATTATTAGCCATATTATGCTTATATGATCGATAGAACGACAACTACTATACTTATTATTCTTATTATTATCAATCTAACTCGTATTATTAGCCATATTATGCTTAAATGACCGATGGAACGACAACTACTATAATTATTACTCTTATTATTATCAATCTGACTCATATTATTAGCCATATTATGCTTATATGATCGACAGAACGACAATTACTATACTTATTACACTCACTGTTATCAATCTAACTCATATTATTAACCATATTATGCACATTTGTTCGATAGAACGACAATCACTATACTTATTACACTTATTATTATGAATCTAACTCATATTATTAACCATATTATGTAGATATGATCGATAGAACTACAATTACTATACGCATTACTCTTATTATCAATCTAACTCATATTATTAGCCATATAATGCTTCAATGATCGATAGAACGACAATTACTATACTTATTACTCTTATTATTATCAATCTAACTCATATTATTAGCCATATTATGCTTCTATGATCGATAGAACTACAATTTCTATAGTCACTACTCTTAGTATTATCAATCTAACTCATATTATTAGCCATATCATGCTTATATTATCGATAGAACTACAATTACTATACTCACTACTCTTAGTATTATCAATCTAACTCATATTATTAGCCATATCATGCTTATATTATCGATAGAACGACAATTACTAGACTTATTACTGTTATTGTTATCAATCTAACTCATATTATTAGCCATATTATGCTTAAATGATCGATAGAACTACAATTACTATACTCATTACTCTTAGTATTATCAATCTAACTCATATTATTAGCCATATCATGCTTATATTATCGATAGAACTACAATTACTATACTCACTACTCTTAGTATTATCAATCTAACTCATATTATTAGCCATATCATGCTTATATTATCGATAGAACGACAATTACTAGACTTATTACTGTTATTGTTATCAATCTAACTCATATTATTAGCCATATTATGCTTATATGATCGATAGAATGAGAATTACTATACCCACTACTCTTAGCATTATCACTCTAACTCATATTATTAGCCATATTATGCTTATATGATCGATAGAACGACAATTACTATACTTATTACTCTTATTGTTATCAATCTAACTCATATTATTAGCCATATTATGCTTATATGATCGATAGAACGAGAATTACTATACACACTACTCTTAGTATTATCAATCTAACTCATATTATTAGCCATATTATGCTTACATTATCGATAGACCGACAATTACTATACTTATTACTGTTATTATTATCAATCGAACTCATATTATTAGCCATATTATGCTTAAATGATCGATAGAACGACAATTACTATACTCATTACTCTTATTATTATCAATCCAACTCATTTGATTACCCATATTATGCTTATATGCTCGATAGAACGACAATTACTATACTCATTACTCTTATTATTATCAATCTAACTCATATTATTAGACATATTATGCTTATATGAGCAATAGAACGACAATTACTATACTTATTACTCTTATTATTATGAATCTAACTCATATTATTAACCATATTATGCAGATATGATCGATAGAACGACAATTACTATACTTATTACTCCTATTATAATCAATCTGACTCATATTATTAACCATATTATGCTAATATGATCGATAGAACGACACTTACTATACTTATTACACTCACTATTATCAATCTAACTCATATTATTAGCCATATAATGCTTCAATGATCGATAGAACGACAATTACTATACTTATTACTCTTATTATTATCAATCTAACTCATATTATTAGCCATATTATGCTTCTATGATCGATAGAACTACAATTTCTATACTCACTACTCTTAGTATTATCAATCTAACTCATATTATTAGCCATATTATGCTTATATGATCGATAGAACGACAATTACTATACTTATTACACTCACTATTATCAATCTAACTCATATTATTAACCATATTATGCAGATATGATCGATAGCACGACAATCACTATACTTATTACACTTATTATTATGAATCTAACTCATATTATTAACCATATTATGTAGATATGATCGATAGAACTACAATTACTGTACTCATTACTCTTATTATCAATCTAACTCATATTATTAGCCATATAATGCTTCAATGATAGATAGAACGACAATTACTATACTTATTACTCTTATTATTATCAATCTAACTCATATTATTAGCCATATTATGCTTCTATGATCGATAGAACTACAATTACTATACTCACTACTCTTAGTATTATCAATCTAACTCATATTATTAGCCATATCATGCTTATATTATCGATAGAACTACAATTACTATACTCACTACTCTTAGTATTATCAATCTAACTCATATTATTAGCCATATCATGCTTATATTATCGATAGAACGACAATTACTAGACTTATTACTGTTATTGTTATCAATCTAACTCATATTATTAGCCATATTATGCTTAAATGATCGATAGAACTACAATTACTATACTCATTACTCTTATTATTATCAATCTAACTCATATTATTAGCCATATTATGCTTATATGATCGATAGAATGAGAATTACTATACCCACTACTCTTAGTATTATCACTCTAACTCATATTATTAGCCATATTATGCTTATATGATCGATAGAACGACAATTACTATACTTATTATTCTTATTATTATCAATCTAACTCGTATTATTAGCCATATTATGCTTAAATGATCGATGGAACGACAACTACTATACTTATTACTCTTATTATTATCAATCTGACTCATATTATTAGCCATATTATGCTTATATGATCGATGGAACGACAACTACTATACTTATTACTCTTATTATTATCAATCTGACTCATATTATTAGCCATATTATGCTTATATGATCGACAGAACGACAATTACTATACTTATTACACTCACTGTTATCAATCTAACTCATATTATTAACCATATTATGCACATTTGTTCGATAGAACGACAATCACTATACTTATTACACTTATTATTATGAATCTAACTCATATTATTAACCATATTATGTAGATATGATCGATAGAACTACAATTACTGTACTCATTACTCTTATTATCAAACTAACTCATATTATTAGCCATATAATGCATCAATGATAGATAGAACGACAATTACTATACTTATTACTCTTATTATTATCAATCTAACTCATATTATTAGCCATATTATGCTTCTATGATCGATGGAACGACAACTACTATACTTATTACTCTTATTATTATCAATCTGACTCATATTATTAGCCATATTATGCTTATATGATCGACAGAACGACAATTACTATACTTATTACACTCACTGTTATCAATCTAACTCATATTATTAACCATATTATGCACATTTGTTCGATAGAACGACAATCACTATACTTATTACACTTATTATTATGAATCTAACTCATATTATTAACCATATTATGTAGATATGATCGATAGAACTACAATTACTGTACTCATTACTCTTATTATCAATCTAACTCATATTATTAGCCATATAATGCTTCAATGATAGATAGAACGACAATTACTATACCTATTACTCTTATTATTATCAATCTAACTCATATTATTAGCCATATTATGCTTCTATGATCGATAGAACTACAATTACTATACTCACTACTCTTAGTATTATCAATCTAACTCATATTATTAGCCATATCATGCTTATATTATCGATAGAACTACAATTACTATACTCACTACTCTTAGTATTATCAATCTAACTCATATTATTAGCCATATCATGCTTATATTATCGATAGAACGACAATTACTAGACTTATTACTGTTATTGTTATCAATCTAACTCATATTATTAGCCATATTATGCTTAAGGGGTAACGCCACTCTAGAAGTCAGAAAAAAAGGTGATTTTCGGGAATTTTTAAAGTAATAACCGTACAAGTTATAAGGTCAGAATAAAAAAGGCCTTATTATATATGTTTTGAAGATGGTTTGTAAATTTTTAGAAACAATTTGGATTAAAAATGGCGGCTGCAGGTGCTAGCAAGCAACAATACCATTTTTTGAAAGGGCTTTATGGCCGGACTGTTTTTTCATTAACGCATGGTCCTAAATCAAAAAATCCAAAAATTTCTCATATTATATACCAAAATCTATGGAACATCGTACGGAAATTAAAAAATATTAATAATTGTTAATTTAGTGTAGATATGAACAAAAAGTTTCGAAAAACGGCAGAAAATTAGGCATTAAATTGTTAATAAAAAGTTAAGTAGTTAATTAATCAAAAAATCCGTACGATGTTCACTGCATTATACTATTTTACACCTCTCCACGAAATTTGAAGTCGATTAGTTAAAAACTTTTCGAGTTATTTGTCCGGCCAGTTCAAATAAAGTGATTTCGAGAAAAACGCGTTTAAAGTTTTGATTGCCATTCAGCATAAGAAATTTGTTATATAACTTTAATCAGCGATGCCTGCACCATACATTTGGCCTTCTATATTAACATCCTCCATGTCCTCTTCCTTCTTATTGAATCTAAGATTCAATCTCGACATTTTTGAAGCTTCATTCAAAAATTGTTCTGAAAACTCTACGCATCGAGCGTCGGTTTGTAGGCAAAAATTGTAAAAAAATTCGTTTCCGACCTGCCCCTCACCTAAAACTTTTTTCTCATATTCTATACATAGTAAAGCATCATTTAAGCAAAAAAAAAAATTTTCGACTTTTTCAAAATTCTAGAGTGGCGTTACCCCTTAAATGATCGATAGAACTACAATTACTATACTCATTACTCTTATTATTATCAATCTAACTCATATTATTAACCATATTATGCACATTTGTTCGATAGAACGACAATCACTATACTTATTACACTTATTATTATGAATCTAACTCATATTATTAACCATATTATGTAGATATGATCGATAGAACTACAATTACTGTACTCATTACTCTTATTATCAATCTAACTCATATTATTAGCCATATAATGCTTCAATGATAGATAGAACGACAATTACTATACTTATTACTCTTATTATTATCAATCTAACTCATATTATTAGCCATATTATGCTCCTATGATCGATAGAACTACAATTTCTATACTCACTACTCTTAGTATTATCAATCTAACTCATATTATTAGCCATATTATGCTTATATGATCGATAGAACGACAATTACTATACTTATTACACTCACTATTATCAATCTAACTCATATTATTAACCATATTATGCAGATATGATCGATAGCACGACATTTACTATACCTATTACTCTTATTATTATCAGCCTAACTCATATTATTAACCATATTATGCAAATTTGATCGATAGAACGACAATCACTATACATATTACACTTATTATTATCAACCTAACTCATATTATTAGCCATATTATGCTTAAATGATCGATAGAACTACAATTACTATACTCATTACTCTTATCATTATCAATCTAACTCATATTATTAGCCATATTATGCTTATATGATCGATAGAATGAGAATTACTATACCCACTACTCTTAGTATTATCACTCTAACTCATATTATTAGCCATATTATGCTTATATGATCGATATAACGACAATTACTATACTTATTATTCTTATTATTATCAATCTAACTCGTATTATTAGCCATATTATGCTTATATGATCGATGGAACGACAACTACTATACTTATTACTCTTATTATTATCAATCTGACTCATATTATTAGCCATATTATGCTTATATGATCGACAGAACGACAATTACTATACTTATTACACTCACTGTTATCAATCTAACTCATATTATTAACCATATTATGCACATTTGTTCGATAGAACGACAATCACTATACTTATTACACTTATTATTATGAATCTAACTCATATTATTAACCATATTATGTAGATATGATCGATAGAACTACAATTACTGTACTCATTACTCTTATTATCAATCTAACTCATATTATTAGCCATATAATGCTTCAATGATAGATAGAACGACAATTACTATACTTATTACTCTTATTATTATCAATCTAATTCATATTATTAGCCATATTATGCTTCTATGATCGATGGAACGACAACTACTATACTTATTACTCTTATTATTATCAATCTGACTCATATTATTAGCCATATTATGCTTATATGATCGACAGAACGACAATTACTATACTTATTACACTCACTGTTATCAATCTAACTCATATTATTAACCATATTATGCACATTTGTTCGATAGAACGACAATCACTATACTTATTACACTTATTATTATGAATCTAACTCATATTATTAACCATATTATGTAGATATGATCGATAGAACTACAATTACTGTACTCATTACTCTTATTATCAATCTAACTCATATTATTAGCCATATAATGCTTCAATGATAGATAGAACGACAATTACTATACTTATTACTCTTATTATTATCAATCTAACTCATATTATTAGCCATATTATGCTTCTATGATCGATAGAACTACAATTACTATACTCACTACTCTTAGTATTATCAATCTAACTCATATTATTAGCCATATCATGCTTATATTATCGATAGAACTACAATTACTATACTCACTACTCTTAGTATTATCAATCTAACTCATATTATTAGCCATATCATGCTTATATTATCGATAGAACGACAATTACTAGACTTATTACTGTTATTGTTATCAATCTAACTCATATTATTAGCCATATTATGCTTAAATGATCGATAGAACTACAATTACTATACTCATTACTCTTATTATTATCAATCTAACTCATATTATTAGCCATATTATGCTTATATGATCGATAGAATGAGAATTACTATACCCACTACTCTTAGCATTATCACTCTAACTCATATTATTAGCCATATTATGCTTATATGATCGATAGGACGACAATTACTATACTTATTACTCTTATTGTTATCAATCTAACTCATATTATTAGCCATATTATGCTTATATGATCGATAGAACGACAATTACTATACACACTACTCTTAGTATTATCAATCTAACTCATATTATTAGCCATATTATGCTTATATGAGCAATAGAACGACAATTACTATACTTATTACTCTTATTATTATGAATCTAACTCATATTATTAACCATATTATGCAGATATGATCGATAGAACGACAATTACTATACTTATTACTCCTATTATAATCAATCTGACTCATATTATTAACCATATTATGCTAATATGATCGATAGAACGACACTTACTATACTTATTACACTCACTATTATCAATCTAACTCATATTATTAACCATATTATGCAGAAATGATCGATAGCACGACATTTACTATACCTATTACTCTTATTATTATCAGCCTAACTCATATTATTAGCCATATTATGCTTATATGATCGACAGAACGACAACTACTATACTTATTACACTCACTGTTATCAATCTAACTCATATTATTAACCATATTATGCAAATTTGATCGATAGAACGACAATCACTATACTTATTACTCTGATTATTATCAACCTAACTCATATTATTAGCCATATTATGCTTAAATGATCGATAGCACGATAATTACTATACTTATTACACTTGCAATTATCAATCTAAGTTATATTATTAGCCATATTATGCTTATATAATCGATAGAACGACAATTACTATACCTATTACTCTTATTATTATCAACCTAACTCAAATTATTAGCCATATTATGCTTATATGATCGATAGAACGACAACTACTATACTTATTATTCTTATTATTGTCAATCTAACTCGTATTATTAGCCATATTATGCTTAAATGATCGATGGAGCGACAACTACTATACTTATTACTCTTATTATTATCAATCTGACTAATATTATTAGCCATATTATGCTTATATGATCGATGGAACGACAACTACTATACTTATTACTCTTATTATTATCAATCTGACTCATATTATTAGCCATATTATGCTTATATGATCGACAGAACGACAATTACTATACTTATTACACTCACTGTTATCAATCTAACTCATATTATTAACCATATTATGCTTAAATGATCGATGGAGCGACAACTACTATACTTATTACTCTTATTATTATCAATCTGACTAATATTATTAGCCATATTATGCTTATATGATCGATGGAACGACAACTACTATACTTATTACTCTTATTATTATCAATCTGACTCATATTATTAGCCATATTATGCTTATATGATCGACAGAACGACAATTACTATACTTATTACACTCACTGTTATCAATCTAACTCATATTATTAACCATATTATGCACATTTGTTCGATAGAACGACAATCACTATACTTATTACACTTATTATTATGAATCTAACTCATATTATTAACCATATTATGTAGATATGATCGATAGAACTACAATTACTGTACTCATTACTCTTATTATCAATCTAACTCATATTATTAGCCATATAATGCTTCAATTATAGATAGAACGACAATTACTATACTTATTACTCTTATTATTATCAATCTAACTCATATTATTAGCCATATTATGCTTCTATGATCGATAGAACTACAATTACTATACTCACTACTCTTAGTATTATCAATCTAACTCATATTATTAGCCATATCATGCTTATATTATCGATAGAACTGCAATTACTATACTCACTACTCTTAGTATTATCAATCTAACTCATATTATTAGCCATATCATGCTTATATTATCGATAGAACGACAATTACTAGACTTATTACTGTTATTGTTATCAATCTAACTCATATTGTTAGCCATATTATGCTTAAATGATCGATAGAACTACAATTACTATACTCATTACTCTTATTATTATCAATCTAACTCATATTATTAGCCATATTATGCTTATATGATCGATAGAACGACAATTACTATACTTATTACTCTTATTGTTATCAATCTAACTCATATTATTAGCCATATTATGCTTATGTGATCGATAGAACGAGAATTACTGTACACACTACTCTTAGTATTATCAATCTAACTCATATTATTAGCCATATTATGCTTACATTATCGATAGACCGACAATTACTATACTTATTACTGTTATTATTATCAATCGAACTCATATTATTAGCCATATTATGCTTAAATGATCGATAGAACGACAATTACTATACTCATTACTCTTATTATTATCAATCCAACTCATTTTATTACCCATATTATGCTTATATGCGCGATAGAACGACAATTACTATACTCATTACTCTTATTATTATCAATCTAACTCATATTATTAGACATATTATGCTTATATGAGCAATAGAACGACAATTACTATACTTATTACTCTTATTATTATGAATCTAACTCATATTATTAACCATATTATGCAGATATGATCGATAGAACGACAATTACTATACTTATTACTCCTATTATAATCAATCTGACTCATATTATTAACCATATTATGCTAATATGATCGATAGAACGACACTTACTATACTTATTACACTCACTATTATCAATCTAACTCATATTATTAACCATATTATGCAGAAATGATCGATAGCACGACATTTACTATACCTATTACTCTTATTATTATCAGCCTAACTCATATTATTAGCCATATTATGCTTATATGATCGACAGAACGACAACTACTATACTTATTACACTCACTGTTATCAATCTAACTCATGTTATTAACCATATTATGCAAATTTGATCGATAGAACGACAATCACTATACTTATTACTCTGATTATTATCAACCTAACTCATATTATTAGCCATATTATGCTTAATTGATCGATAGCACGATAATTACTATACTTATTACACTTGCAATTATCAATCTAAGTTATATTATTAGCCATATTATGCTTATATAATCGATAGAACGACAATTACTATACCTATTGCTCTTATTATTATCAACCTAACTCAAATTATTAGCCATATTATGCTTATATGATCGATAGAACGACAACTACTATACTTATTATTCTTATTATTATCAATCTAACTCGTATTATTAGCCATATTATGCTTAAATGACCGATGGAACGACAACTACTATAATTATTACTCTTATTATTATCAATCTGACTCATATTATTAGCCATATTATGCTTATATGATCGACAGAACGACAATTACTATACTTATTACACTCACTGTTATCAATCTAACTCATATTAATAACCATATTATGCACATTTGTTCGATAGAACGACAATCACTATACTTATTACACTTATTATTATGAATCTAACTCATATTATTAACCATATTATGTAGATATGATCGATAGAACTACAATTACTATACGCATTACTCTTATTATCAATCTAACTCATATTATTAGCCATATAATGCTTCAATGATCGATAGAACGACAATTACTATACTTATTACTCTTATTATTATCAATCTAACTCATATTATTAGCCATATTATGCTTCTATGATCGATAGAACTACAATTTCTATACTCACTACTCTTAGTGTTATCAATGTAACTCATATTATTAGCCATATTATGCTTTTATGATCGATAGAACGACAATTACTATACTTATTACACTCACTATTATCAATCTAACTCATATTATTAACCATATTATGCAGATATGATCGATAGCACGACATTTACTATACCTATTACTCTTATTATTATCAGCCTAACTCATATTATTAACCATATTATGTAGATATGATCGATAGAACTACAATTACTATACGCATTACTCTTATTATCAATCTAACTCATATTATTAGCCATATAATGCTTCAATGATCGATAGAACGACAATCACTATACTTATTACACTTATTATTATGAATCTAACTCATATTATTAACCATATTATGTAGATATGATCGATAGAACTACAATTACTATACGCATTACTCTTATTATCAATCTAACTCATATTATTAGCCATATAATGCTTCAATGATCGATAGAACGACAATTACTATACTTATTACTCTTATTATTATCAATCTAACTCATATTATTAGCCATATTATGCTTCTATGATCGATAGAACTACAATTTCTATACTCACTACTCTTAGTATTATCAATCTAACTCATATTATTAGCCATATTATGCTTATATGATCGATAGAATGAGAATTACTATAACCACTACTCTTAGTATTATCACTCTAACTCATATTATTAGCCATATTATGCTTATATGATCGATAGAACGACAATTACTATACTTATTACACTCACTATTATCAATCTGACTCATATTATTAGCCATATTATGCTTATATGATCGACAGAACGACAATTACTATACTTATTACACTCACTGTTATCAATCTAACTCATATTATTAACCATATTATGCACATTTGTTCGATAGAACGACAATCACTATACTTATTACACTTATTATTATGAATCTAACTCATATTATTAACCATATTATGTAGATATGATCGATAGAACTACAATTACTGTACTCATTACTCTTATTATCAATCTAACTCATATTATTAGCCATATAATGCTTCAATGATAGATAGAACCACAATTACTATACTTATTACTCTTATTATTATCAATCTAACTCATATTATTAGCCATATTATGCTTCTATGATCGATAGAACTACAATTACTATACTCACTACTCTTAGTATTATCAATCTAACTCATATTATTAGCCATATCATGCTTATATTATCGATAGAACTACAATTACTATACTCGCTACTCTTAGTATTATCAATCTAACTCATATTATTAGCCATATCATGCTTATATTATCGATAGAACGACAATTACTAGACTTATTACTGTTATTGTTATCAATCTAACTCATATTATTAGCCATATTATGCTTAAATGATCGATAGAACTACAATTACTATACTCATTACTCTTATTATTATCAATCTAACTCATATTATTAGCCATATTATGCTTATATGATCGATAGAATGAGAATTACTATACCCACTACTCTTAGCATTATCACTCTAACTCATATTATTAGCCATATTATGCTTATATGATCGATAGAACGACAATTACTATACTTATTACTCTTATTGTTATCAATCTAACTCATATTATTAGCCATATTATGCTTATGTGATCGATAGAACGAGAATTACTGTACACACTACTCTTAGTATTATCAATCTAACTCATATTATTAGCCATATTATGCTTACATTATCGATAGACCGACAATTACTATACTTATTACTGTTATTATTATCAATCGAACTCATATTATTAGCCATATTATGCTTAAATGATCGATAGAACGACAATTACTATACTCATTACTCTTATTATTATCAATCCAACTCATTTTATTACCCATATTATGCTTATATGCTCGATAGAACGACAATTACTATACTCATTACTCTTATTATTATCAATCTAACTCATATTATTAGACATATTATGCTTATATGAGCAATAGAACGACAATTACTATACTTATTACTCTTATTATTATGAATCTAACTCATATTATTAACCATATTATGCAGATATGATCGATAGAACGACAATTACTATACTTATTACTCCTATTATAATCAATCTGACTCATATTATTAACCATATTATGCTAATATGATCGATAGAACGACACTTACTATACTTATTACACTCACTATTATCAATCTAACTCATATTATTAACCATATTATGCAGAAATGGTCGATAGCACGACATTTACTATACCTATTACTCTTATTATTATCAGCCTAACTCATATTATTAGCCATATTATGCTTATATGATCGACAGAACGACAACTACTATACTTATTACACTCACTGTTATCAATCTAACTCATATTATTAACCATATTATGCAAATTTGATCGATAGAACGACAATCACTATACTTATTACTCTGATTATTATCAACCTAACTCATATTATTAGCCATATTATGCTTAAATGATCGATAGCACGATAATTACTATACTTATTACACTTGCAATTATCAATCTAAGTTATATTATTAGCCATATTAAGCTTATATAATCGATAGAACGACAATTACTATACCTATTACTCTTATTATTATCAACCTAACTCAAATTATTAGCCATATTATGCTTATATGATCGATAGAACGACAACTACTATACTTATTATTCTTATTATTATCAATCTAACTCGTATTATTAGCCATATTATGCTTAAATGACCGATGGAACGACAACTACTATAATTATTACTCTTATTATTATCAATCTGACTCATATTATTAGCCATATTATGCTTATATGATCGACAGAACGACAATTACTATACTTATTACACTCACTGTTATCAATCTAACTCATATTATTAACCATATTATGCACATTTGTTCGATAGAACGACAATCACTATACTTATTACACTTATTATTATGAATCTAACTCATATTATTAACCATATTATGTAGATATGATCGATAGAACTACAATTACTATACGCATTACTCTTATTATCAATCTAACTCATATTATTAGCCATATAATGCTTCAATGATCGATAGAACGACAATTACTATACTTATTACTCTTATTATTATCAATCTAACTCATATTATTAGCCATATTATGCTTCTATGATCGATAGAACTACAATTTCTATACTCACTACTCTTAGTGTTATCAATGTAACTCATATTATTAGCCATATTATGCTTTTATGATCGATAGAACGACAATTACTATACTTATTACACTCACTATTATCAATCTAACTCATATTATTAACCATATTATGCAGATATGATCGATAGCACGACATTTACTATACCTATTACTCTTATTATTATCAGCCTAACTCATATTATTAACCATATTATGCAGATTTGATCGATAGAACGACAATCACTATACATATTACACTTATTATTATCAACCTAACTCATATTATTAGCCATATTATGCTTAAATGATCGATAGAACTACAATTACTATACTCATTACTCTTATTATTATCAATCTAACTCATATTATTAGCCATATTATGCTTATATGATCGATAGAATGAGAATTACTATAACCACTACTCTTAGTATTATCACTCTAACTCATATTATTAGCCATATTATGCTTATATGATCGATAGAACGACAATTACTATACTTATTACACTCACTATTATCAATCTGACTCATATTATTAGCCATATTATGCTTATATGATCGACAGAACGACAATTACTATACTTATTACACTCACTGTTATCAATCTAACTCATATTATTAACCATATTATGCACATTTGTTCGATAGAACGACAATCACTATACTTATTACACTTATTATTATGAATCTAACTCATATTATTAACCATATTATGTAGATATGATCGATAGAACTACAATTACTGTACTCATTACTCTTATTATCAATCTAACTCATATTATTAGCCATATAATGCTTCAATGATAGATAGAACCACAATTACTATACTCACTACTCTTAGTATTATCAATCTAACTCATATTATTAGCCATATCATGCTTATATTATCGATAGAACTACAATTACTATACTCGCTACTCTTAGTATAATCAATCTAACTCATATTATTAGCCATATCATGCTTATATTATCGATAGAACGACAATTACTAGACTTATTACTGTTATTGTTATCAATCTAACTCATATTATTAGCCATATTATGCTTAAATGATCGATAGAACTACAATTACTATACTCATTACTCTTATTATTATCAATCTAACTCATATTATTAGCCATATTATGCTTATATGATCGATAGAATGAGAATTACTATACCCACTACTCTTAGCATTATCACTCTAACTCATATTATTAGCCTTATTATGCTTATATGATCGATAGAACGACAATTACTATACTTATTACTCTTATTGTTATCAATCTAACTCATATTATTAGCCATATTATGCTTATGTGATCGATAGAACGAGAATTACTGTACACACTACTCTTAGTATTATCAATCTAACTCATATTATTAGCCATATTATGCTTACATTATCGATAGACCGACAATTACTATACTTATTACTGTTATTATTATCAATCGAACTCATATTATTAGCCATATTATGCTTAAATGATCGATAGAACGACAATTACTATACTCATTACTCTTATTATTATCAATCCAACTCATTTTATTACCCATATTATGCTTATATGCTCGATAGAACGACAATTACTATACTCATTACTCTTATTATTATCAATCTAACTCATATTATTAGACATATTATGCTTATATGAGCAATAGAACGACAATTACTATACTTATTACTCTTATTATTATGAATCTAACTCATATTATTAACCATATTATGCAGATATGATCGATAGAACGACAATTACTATACTTATTACTCCTATTATAATCAATCTGACTCATATTATTAACCATATTATGCTAATATGATCGATAGAACGACACTTACTATACTTATTACACTCACTATTATCAATCTAACTCATATTATTAACCATATTATGCAGAAATGATCGATAGCACGACATTTACTATACCTATTACTCTTATTATTATCAGCCTAACTCATATTATTAGCCATATTATGCTTATATGATCGACAGAACGACAACTACTATACTTATTACACTCACTGTTATCAATCTAACTCATATTATTAACCATATTATGCAAATTTGATCGATAGAACGACAATCACTATACTTATTACTCTGATTATTATCAACCTAACTCATATTATTAGCCATATTATGCTTAAATGATCGATAGCACGATAATTACTATACTTATTACACTTGCAATTATCAATCTAAGTTATATTATTAGCCATATTAAGCTTATATAATCGATAGAACGACAATTACTATACCTATTACTCTTATTATTATCAACCTAACTCAAATTATTAGCCATATTATGCTTATATGATCGATAGAACGACAACTACTATACTTATTATTCTTATTATTATCAATCTAACTCGTATTATTAGCCATATTATGCTTAAATGACCGATGGAACGACAACTACTATAATTATTACTCTTATTATTATCAATCTGACTCATATTATTAGCCATATTATGCTTATATGATCGACAGAACGACAATTACTAGACTTATTACTGTTATTGTTATCAATCTAACTCATATTATTAGCCATATTATGCTTAAATGATCGATAGAACTACAATTACTATACTCACTACTCTTAGTATTATCAATCTAACTCATATTATTAGCCATATCATGCTTATATTATCGACAGAACGACAATTACTATACTTATTACTGTTATTATTATCAATCTAACTCATATTATAAGCCATATTATGCTTAAATGATCGATAGAACTACAATTACTATACTCACTACTCTTAGTATTATCAATCTAACTCATATTATTAGCCATATCATGCTAATATGATCGATAGAACGACACTTACTATACTTATTACACTCACTATTATCAATCTAACTCATATTATTAACCATATTATGCAGAAATGATCGATAGCACGACATTTACTATACGTATTACTCTTATTATTATCAGCCTAACTTATATTATTAGCCATATTATGCTTATATGATCGACAGAACGACAACTACTATACTTATTACACTCACTGTTATCAATCTAACTCATATTATTAACCATATTATGCAAATTTGATCGATAGAACGACAATCACTATACTTATTACTCTTATTATTATCAACCTAACTCATATTATTAGCCATATTATGCTTAAATGATCGATAGAACGATAATTACTATACTTATTACACTTGCTATTATCAATCTAAGTTATATTATTAGCCGTATTATGCTTATATAATCGATAGAACGACAATTACTATACTTATTACACTCACTATTATCAATCTAACTCATATTATTAGCCATATTATGCTTAAATGATCGATAGAACTACAATTACAATACTCACTACTCTTAGTATTATCAATCTAACTCATATTATTAGCCATATCATGCTTATATTATCGATAGAACGACAATTACTAGACTTATTACTGTTATTGTTATCAATCTAACTCATATTATTAGCCATATTATGCTTAAATGATCGATAGAACGACAATTACTATACCTATTACTCTTATTATTATCAACCTAACTCAAATTATTAGCCATATTATGCTTATATGATCGATAGAACGACAACTACTATACTTATTATTCTTATTATTATCAATCTAACTCGTATTATTAGCCATATTATGCTTAAATGATCGATGGAACGACAACTACTATACTTATTACTCTTATTATTATCAATCTGACTCATATTATTAGCCATATTATGCTTATATGATCGACAGAACGACAATTACTATACTTATTACACTCACTGTTATCAATCTAACTCATATTATTAACCATATTATGCACATTTGTTCGATAGAACGACAATCACTATACTTATTACACTTATTATTATGAATCTAACTCATATTATTAGCCATCTTATGCTTCTATGATCGATAGAACTACAATTACTATACTCACTACTCTTAGTATTATCAATCTAACTCATATTATTAGCCATATCATGCTTATATTATCGATAGAATGACAATTACTAGACTTATTACTGTTATTGTTATCAATCTAACTCATATTATTAGCCATATTATGCTTAAATGATCGATAGAACGACAATTACTATACTTATTAGTCTTATTATTATCAATCTAACTCGTATTATTAGCCATATTATGCTTAAATGATCGATAGAACGACAATTACTATACCTATTACTCTTATTATTATCAATCTAACTCATATTATTAGCCATATTATGCTTATATGATCGACAGAACGACAATTACTATACTTATTACACTCACTGTTATCAATCTAACTCATATTATTAACCATATTATGTAGATATGATCGATAGAACTACAATTACTATACTCGTTACTCTTATTATCAATCTAACTCATATTATTAGCCATATAATGCTTCAATGATCGATAGAACGACAATTACTATACTTATTACTCTTATTATTAGCAATCTAACTCATATTATTAGCCATATTATGCTTCTATGATCGATAGAACGAGAATTACTATACTCACTACTCTTAGTATTATCAATCTAACTCATATTATTAGCCATATTATGCTTATATTATCGATAGAACGACAATTACTATACTTATTACTGTTATTATTATCAATCTAACTCATATTATAAGCCATATTATGCTTAAATGATCGATAGAACTACAATTACTATACTCACTACTCTTAGTATTATCAATCTAACTCATATTATTAGCCATATCATGCTTACATTATCGATTGAACGACAATTACTAGACTTATTACTGTTATTGTTATCAATCTAACTCATATTATTAGCCATATTATGCTTAAATGATCGATAGAACGATAATTACTATACTTATTACTGTTATTGTTATCAATCTAACTCATATTATTAGCCATATTATGCTTAAATGATCGATAGAACTACAATTACTATACTCACTACTCTTAGTATTATCAATCTAACTCATATTATTAGCCATATCATGCTTATATTATCGATAGAACGACAATTACTAGACTTATTACTGTTACTGTTATCAATCTAACTCATATTATTAGCCATATTATGCAGATATGATCGATAGAACGACAATTACTATACTTGTTACTCCTATTATAATCAATCTGACTCATATTATTAACCATATTATGCTAATATGATCGATAGAACGACACTTACTATACTTATTACACTCACTATTATCAATCTAACTCATATTATTAACCATATTATGCAGAAATGATCGATAGCACGACATTTACTATACCTATTACTCTTATTATTATCAGCCTAACTTATATTATTATCCATATTATGCTTATATGATCGACAGAACGACAACTACTATACTTATTACACTCACTGTTATCAATCTAACTCATATTATTAACCATATTATGCAAATTTGATCGATAGAACGACAATCACTATACTTATTACTCTTATTATTATCAACCTAACTCATATTATTAGCCATATTATGCTTAAATGATCGATGGAACGATAATTACTATACTTATTACACTTGCTATTATCAATCTAAGTTATATTATTAGCCATATTATGCTTATATAATCGATAGAACGACAATTACTATACTTATTACACTCACTATTATCAATCTAACTCATATTATTAGCCATATTATGCTTAAATGATCGATAGAACTACAATTACTATACTCACTACTCTTAGTATTATCAATCTAACTCATATTATTAGCCATATCATGCTTATATTATCGATAGAACGACAATTACTAGACTTATTACTGTTATTGTTATCAATCTAACTCATATTATTAGCCATATTATGCTTAAATGATCGATAGAACGATAACTACTATACTTATTATTCTTATTGTTATCAATCTAACTCATATTATTAGCCATATTATGCTTATATGATCGATAGAACGACAATTACTATACTTATTACACTCACTATTATCAATCTAACTCATATTATTAACCATATTATGCAGATATGATCGATAGCACGACATTTACTATACCTATTACTCTTATTATTATCAGCCTAACTCATATTATTAGCCATATTATGCTTATATGATCGACAGAACGACAGCTACTATATCTATTACGCTCACTGTTATCAATCTAACTCATATTATTAACCATATTATGCAAATTTGATCGATAGAACGACAATCACTATACATATTACTCTTATTATTATCAACCTAACTCATATTATTAGCCATATTATGCTTAAATGATCGATAGAACGACAATTACTATACTTATTACTCGTATTATTATCAATCTAACTCATATTATTAACAAGATTATGCTTATAATATCGATAGAACGACAATTACTATACTTATTACTGTTATTATTATCAATCTAACTCATATTATTAGCCATATTATGCTTAAATGATCGATAGAACTACAATTACTATACTCATTACTCTTATTATTATCAATCTAACTCATATTATTAGCCATATTATGCTTATATGATCGATAGAATGAGAATTACTATACCCACTACTCTTAGTATTATCACTCTAACTCATATTATTAGCCATATTATGCTTATATGATCGATAGAACGACAATTACTATACTTACTACTCTTATTGTTATCAATCTAACTCATGTTATTAGCCATATTATGCTTATATGATCGATAGAACGAGAATTACTATACTCACTACTCTTAGTATTATCAATCTAACTCATATTATTAGCCATATTATGCTTATATTATCGATAGACCGACAATTACTATACTTATTACTGTTATTATTATCAATCGAACTCATATTATTAACCATATTATGCAGATATGATCGATAGAACGACAATTACTATACTTATTACTCCTATTATAATCAATCTGACTCATATTATTAACCATATTATGCTAATATGATCGATAGAACGACACTTACTATACTTATTACACTCACTATTATCAATCTAACTCATATTATTAACCATATTATGCATAAATGATCGATAGCACGACATTTACTATACCTATTACTCTTATTATTATCAGCCTAACTCAAATTATTAGCCATATTATGCTTATATGATCGATAGAACGACAACTACTATACTTATTACACTCACTGTTGTCAATCGAACTCATATTATTAACCATATTATGCAAATTTGATCGATAGAACGACAATCACTATACTTATTACTCTGATTATTATCAACCTAACTCATATTATTAGCCATATTATGCTTAAATGATCGATAGCACGATAATTACTATACTTATTACACTTGCTATTATCAATCTAAGTTATATTATTAGCCATATTATGCTTATATAATCGATAGAACGACAATTACTATACCTATTACTCTTATTATTATCAACCTAACTCAAATTATTAGCCATATTATGCTTATATGATCGATAGAACGACAACTACTATACTTATTATTCTTATTATTATCAATCTAACTCGTATTATTAGCCATATTATGCTTAAATGATCGATGGAACGACAACTACTATACTTATTACTCTTATTATTATCAATCTGACTCATATTATTAGCCATATTATGCTTATATGATCGACAGAACGACAACTACTATACTTATTACACTCACTGTTATCAATCTAACTCATATTATTAACCATATTATGCACATTTGTTCGATAGAACGACAATCACTATACTTATTACACTTATTATTATGAATCTAACTCATATTATTAGCCATCTTATGCTTCTATGATCGATAGAACTACAATTACTATACTCACTACTCTTAGTATTATCAATCTAACTCATATTATTAGACATATCATGCTTATATTATCGATAGAACGACAATTACTAGACTTATTACTGTTATTGTTATCAATCTAACTCATATTATTAGCCATATTATGCTTAAATGATCGATAGAACGACAATTACTGTACTTATTAGTCTTATTATTATCAATCTAACTCGTATTATTAGCCATATTATGCTTAAATGATCGATAGAACGACAATTACTATACTTATTACTCTTATTATTATCAATCTAACTCATATTATTAGCCATATTATGCTTATATGATCGACAGAACGACAATTACTATACTTATTACACTCACTGTTATCAATCTAACTCATATTATTAACCATATTATGTAGATATGATCGATAGAACTACAATTACTATACTCGTTACTCTTATTATCAATCTAACTCATACTATTAGCCATATAATGCTTCAATGATCGATAGAACGACAATTACTATACTTATTACTCTTATTATTAGCAATCTAACTCATATTATTAGCCATATTATGCTTCTATGATCGATAGAACGAGAATTACTATACTCACTACTCTTAGTATTATCAATGTAACTCATATTATTAGCCATATTATGCTTATATTATCGAAAGAACGACAATTACTATACTTATTACTGTTATTATTATCAATCTAACTCATATTATAAGCCATATTATGCTTAAATGATCGATAGAACTACAATTACTATACTCACTACTCTTAGAATTATCAATCTAACTCATATTATTAGCCATATCATGCTTACATTATCGATAGAACGACAATTACTAGACTTATTACTGTTATTGTTATCAATCTAACTCATATTATTAGCCATATTATGCTTAAATGATCGATAGAACGATAACTACTATACTTATTATTCTTATTGTTATCAATCTAACTCATATTATTAGCCATATTATGCTTATATGATCGACAGAACGACAGCTACTATATCTATTACGCTCACTGTTATCAATCTAACTCATATTATTAACCATATTATGCAAATTTGATCGATAGAACGACAATCACTATACATATTACTCTTATTATTATCAACCTAACTCATATTATTAGCCATATTATGCTTAAATGATCGATAGAACGACAATTACTATACTTATTACTCGTATTATTATCAATCTAACTCATATTATTAACAATATTATGCTTATAATATCGATAGAACGACAATTACTATACTTATTACTGTTATTATTATCAATCTAACTCATATTATTAGCCATATTATGCTTAAATGATCGATAGAACTACAATTACTATACTCATTACTCTTATTATTATCAATCTAACTCATATTATTAGCCATATTATGCTTATATGATCGATAGAATGAGAATTACTATACCCACTACTCTTAGTATTATCACTCTAACTCATATTATTAGCCATATTATGCTTATATGATCGATAGAACGACAATTACTATACTTACTACCCTTATTGTTATCAATCTAACTCATATTATTAGCCATATTATGCTTAAATGATCGATAGAACGACAATTACTATACTCATTACTCTTATTATTATCAATCCAACTCATTTTATTACCCATATTATGCTTATATGCTCGATAGAACGACAATTACTATACTCATTACTCTTATTATTATCAATCTAACTCATATTATTAGACATATTATGCTTATATGAGCAATAGAACGACAATTACTATACTTATTACTCTTATTATTATGAATCTAACTCATATTATTAACCATATTATGCAGATATGATCGATAGAACGACAATTACTATACTTATTACTCCTATTATAATCAATCTGACTCATATTATTAACCATATTATGCTAATATGATCGATAGAACGACACTTACTATACTTATTACACTCACTATTATCAATCTAACTCATATTATTAACCATATTATGCAGAAATGATCGATAGCACGACATTTACTATACCTATTACTCTTATTATTATCAGCCTAACTCATATTATTAGCCATATTATGCTTATATGATCGACAGAACGACAACTACTATACTTATTACACTCACTGTTATCAATCTAACTCATATTATTAACCATATTATGCAAATTTGATCGATAGAACGACAATCACTATACTTATTACTCTGATTATTATCAACCTAACTCATATTATTAGCCATATTATGCTTAAATGATCGATAGCACGATAATTACTATACTTATTACACTTGCAATTATCAATCTAAGTTATATTATTAGCCATATTAAGCTTATATAATCGATAGAACGACAATTACTATACCTATTACTCTTATTATTATCAACCTAACTCAAATTATTAGCCATATTATGCTTATATGATCGATAGAACGACAACTACTATACTTATTATTCTTATTATTATCAATCTAACTCGTATTATTAGCCATATTATGCTTAAATGACCGATGGAACGACAACTACTATAATTATTACTCTTATTATTATCAATCTGACTCATATTATTAGCCATATTATGCTTATATGATCGACAGAACGACAATTACTATACTTATTACACTCACTGTTATCAATCTAACTCATATTATTAACCATATTATGCACATTTGTTCGATAGAACGACAATCACTATACTTATTACACTTATTATTATGAATCTAACTCATATTATTAACCATATTATGTAGATATGATCGATAGAACTACAATTACTATACGCATTACTCTTATTATCAATCTAACTCATATTATTAGCCATATAATGCTTCAATGATCGATAGAACGACAATTACTATACTTATTACTCTTATTATTATCAATCTAACTCATATTATTAGCCATATTATGCTTCTATGATCGATAGAACTACAATTTCTATACTCACTACTCTTAGTGTTATCAATGTAACTCATATTATTAGCCATATTATGCTTTTATGATCGATAGAACGACAATTACTATACTTATTACACTCACTATTATCAATCTAACTCATATTATTAACCATATTATGCAGATATGATCGATAGCACGACATTTACTATACCTATTACTCTTATTATTATCAGCCTAACTCATATTATTAACCATATTATGCAGATTTGATCGATAGAACGACAATCACTATACATATTACACTTATTATTATCAACCTAACTCATATTATTAGCCATATTATGCTTAAATGATCGATAGAACTACAATTACTATACTCATTACTCTTATTATTATCAATCTAACTCATATTATTAGCCATATTATGCTTATATGATCGATAGAATGAGAATTACTATAACCACTACTCTTAGTATTATCACTCTAACTCATATTATTAGCCATATTATGCTTATATGATCGATAGAACGACAATTACTATACTTATTACACTCACTATTATCAATCTGACTCATATTATTAGCCATATTATGCTTATATGATCGACAGAACGACAATTACTATACTTATTACACTCACTGTTATCAATCTAACTCATATTATTAACCATATTATGCACATTTGTTCGATAGAACGACAATCACTATACTTATTACACTTATTATTATGAATCTAACTCATATTATTAACCATATTATGTAGATATGATCGATAGAACTACAATTACTGTACTCATTACTCTTATTATCAATCTAACTCATATTATTAGCCATATAATGCTTCAATGATAGATAGAACCACAATTACTATACTTATTACTCTTATTATTATCAATCTAACTCATATTATTAGCCATATTATGCTTCTATGATCGATAGAACTACAATTACTATACTCACTACTCTTAGTATTATCAATCTAACTCATATTATTAGCCATATCATGCTTATATTATCGATAGAACTACAATTACTATACTCGCTACTCTTAGTATAATCAATCTAACTCATATTATTAGCCATATCATGCTTATATTATCGATAGAACGACAATTACTAGACTTATTACTGTTATTGTTATCAATCTAACTCATATTATTAGCCATATTATGCTTAAATGATCGATAGAACTACAATTACTATACTCATTACTCTTATTATTATCAATCTAACTCATATTATTAGCCATATTATGCTTATATGATCGATAGAATGAGAATTACTATACCCACTACTCTTAGCATTATCACTCTAACTCATATTATTAGCCTTATTATGCTTATATGATCGATAGAACGACAATTACTATACTTATTACTCTTATTGTTATCAATCTAACTCATATTATTAGCCATATTATGCTTATGTGATCGATAGAACGAGAATTACTGTACACACTACTCTTAGTATTATCAATCTAACTCATATTATTAGCCATATTATGCTTACATTATCGATAGACCGACAATTACTATACTTATTACTGTTATTATTATCAATCGAACTCATATTATTAGCCATATTATGCTTAAATGATCGATAGAACGACAATTACTATACTCATTACTCTTATTATTATCAATCCAACTCATTTTATTACCCATATTATGCTTATATGCTCGATAGAACGACAATTACTATACTCATTACTCTTATTATTATCAATCTAACTCATATTATTAGACATATTATGCTTATATGAGCAATAGAACGACAATTACTATACTTATTACTCTTATTATTATGAATCTAACTCATATTATTAACCATATTATGCAGATATGATCGATAGAACGACAATTACTATACTTATTACTCCTATTATAATCAATCTGACTCATATTATTAACCATATTATGCTAATATGATCGATAGAACGACACTTACTATACTTATTACACTCACTATTATCAATCTAACTCATATTATTAACCATATTATGCAGAAATGATCGATAGCACGACATTTACTATACCTATTACTCTTATTATTATCAGCCTAACTCATATTATTAGCCATATTATGCTTATATGATCGACAGAACGACAACTACTATACTTATTACACTCACTGTTATCAATCTAACTCATATTATTAACCATATTATGCAAATTTGATCGATAGAACGACAATCACTATACTTATTACTCTGATTATTATCAACCTAACTCATATTATTAGCCATATTATGCTTAAATGATCGATAGCACGATAATTACTATACTTATTACACTTGCAATTATCAATCTAAGTTATATTATTAGCCATATTAAGCTTATATAATCGATAGAACGACAATTACTATACCTATTACTCTTATTATTATCAACCTAACTCAAATTATTAGCCATATTATGCTTATATGATCGATAGAACGACAACTACTATACTTATTATTCTTATTATTATCAATCTAACTCGTATTATTAGCCATATTATGCTTAAATGACCGATGGAACGACAACTACTATAATTATTACTCTTATTATTATCAATCTGACTCATATTATTAGCCATATTATGCTTATATGATCGACAGAACGACAATTACTATACTTATTACACTCACTGTTATCAATCTAACTCATATTATTAACCATATTATGCAGATATGATCGATAGCACGACATTTACTATACCTATTACTCTTATTATTAGCCATATTATGCTTATATGATCGATAGATCGATAATTACTATACTTATTACACTTGCTATTATCAATCTAAGTTATATTATTAGCCATATTATGCTTAAATGATCGATAGAACTACAATTACTATACTCACTACTCTTAGTATTATCAATCTAACTCATATTATTAGCCATATCATGCTTATATTATCGACAGAACGACAATTACTATACTTATTACTGTTATTATTATCAATCTAACTCATATTATAAGCCATATTATGCTTAAATGATCGATAGAACTACAATTACTATACTCACTACTCTTCGTATTATCAATCTAACTCATATTATTAGCCATATCATGCTAATATGATCGATAGAACGACACTTACTATACTTATTACACTCACTATTATCAATCTAACTCATATTATTAACCATATTATGCAGAAATGATCGATAGCACGACATTTACTATACGTATTACTCTTATTATTATCAGCCTAACTTATATTATTAGCCATATTATGCTTATATGATCGACAGAACGACAACTACTATACTTATT
This sequence comes from Megachile rotundata, assembly GCF_050947335.1. Taxonomy (NCBI): domain Eukaryota; kingdom Metazoa; phylum Arthropoda; class Insecta; order Hymenoptera; family Megachilidae; genus Megachile; species Megachile rotundata. The sequence continues at coordinate 188,498 of NW_027473472.1, read as the reverse complement.
ACACTCACTGTTATCAATCTAACTCATATTATTAACCATATTATGCAAATTTGATCGATAGAACGACAATCACTATACTTATTACTCTTATTATTATCAACCTAACTCATATTATTAGCCATATTATGCTTAAATGATCGATAGAACGATAATTACTATACTTATTACACTTGCTATTATCAATCTAAGTTATATTATTAGCCGTATTATGCTTATATAATCGATAGAACGACAATTACTATACTTATTACACTCACTATTATCAATCTAACTCATATTATTAGCCATATTATGCTTAAATGATCGATAGAACTACAATTACAATACTCACTACTCTTAGTATTATCAATCTAACTCATATTATTAGCCATATCATGCTTATATTATCGATAGAACGACAATTACTAGACTTATTACTGTTATTGTTATCAATCTAACTTATATTATTAGCCATATTATGCTTAAATGATCGATAGAACGACAATTACTATACCTATTACTCTTATTATTATCAACCTAACTCAAATTATTAGCCATATTTTGCTTATATGATCGATAGAACGACAACTACTATACTTATTATTCTTATTATTATCAATCTAACTCGTATTATTAGCCATATTATGCTTAAATGATCGATGGAACGACAACTACTATACTTATTACTCTTATTATTATCAATCTGACTCATATTATTAGCCATATTATGCTTATATGATCGACAGAACGACAATTACTATACTTATTACACTCACTGTTATCAATCTAACTCATATTATTAACCATATTATGCACATTTGTTCGATAGAACGACAATCACTATACTTATTACACTTATTATTATGAATCTAACTCATATTATTAGCCATCTTATGCTTCTATGATCGATAGAACTACAATTACTATACTCACTACTCTTAGTATTATCAATCTAACTCATATTATTAGCCATATCATGCTTATATTATCGATAGAATGACAATTACTAGACTTATTACTGTTATTGTTATCAATCTAACTCATATTATTAGCCATATTATGCTTAAATGATCGATAGAACGACAATTACTGTACTTATTAGTCTTATTATTATCAATCTAACTCGTATTATTAGCCATATTATGCTTAAATGATCGATAGAACGACAATTACTATACTTATTACTCTTATTATTATCAATCTAACTCATATTATTAGCCATATTATGCTTATATGATCGACAGAACGACAATTACTATACTTATTACACTCACTGTTATCAATCTAACTCATATTATTAACCATATTATGTAGATATGATCGATAGAACTACAATTACTATACTCGTTACTCTTATTATCAATCTAACTCATACTATTAGCCATATAATGCTTCAATGATCGATAGAACGACAATTACTATACTTATTACTCTTATTATTAGCAATCTAACTCATATTATTAGCCATATTATGCTTCTATGATCGATAGAACGAGAATTACTATACTCACTACTCTTAGTATTATCAATGTAACTCATATTATTAGCCATATTATGCTTATATTATCGAAAGAACGACAATTACTATACTTATTACTGTTATTATTATCAATCTAACTCATATTATAAGCCATATTATGCTTAAATGATCGATAGAACTACAATTACTATACTCACTACTCTTAGAATTATCAATCTAACTCATATTATTAGCCATATCATGCTTACATTATCGATAGAACGACAATTACTAGACTTATTACTGTTATTGTTATCAATCTAACTCATATTATTAGCCATATTATGCTTAAATGATCGATAGAACGATAACTACTATACTTATTATTCTTATTGTTATCAATCTAACTCATATTATTAGCCATATTATGCTTATATGATCGACAGAACGACAGCTACTATATCTATTACGCTCACTGTTATCAATCTAACTCATATTATTAACCATATTATGCAAATTTGATCGATAGAACGACAATCACTATACATATTACTCTTATTATTATCAACCTAACTCATATTATTAGCCATATTATGCTTAAATGATCGATAGAACGACAATTACTATACTTATTACTCGTATTATTATCAATCTAACTCATATTATTAACAATATTATGCTTATAATATCGATAGAACGACAATTACTATACTTATTACTGTTATTATTATCAATCTAACTCATATTATTAGCCATATTATGCTTAAATGATCGATAGAACTACAATTACTATACTCATTACTCTTATTATTATCAATCTAACTCATATTATTAGCCATATTATGCTTATATGATCGATAGAATGAGAATTACTATACCCACTACTCTTAGTATTATCACTCTAACTCATATTATTAGCCATATTATGCTTATATGATCGATAGAACGACAATTACTATACTTACTACCCTTATTGTTATCAATCTAACTCATGTTATTAGCCATATTATGCTTATATGATCGATAGAACGAGAATTACTATACTCACTACTCTTAGTATTATCAATCTAACTCATATTATTAGCCATATTATGCTTATATTATCGATAGACCGACAATTACTATACTTATTACTGTTATTATTATCAATCGAACTCATATTATTAACCATATTATGCAGATATGATCGATAGAACGACAATTACTATACTTATTACTCCTATTATAATCAATCTGACTCATATTATTAACCATATTATGCTAATATGATCGATAGAACGACACTTACTATACTTATTACACTCACTATTATCAATCTAACTCATATTATTAACCATATTATGCATAAATGATCGATAGCACGACATTTACTATACCTATTACTCTTATTATTATCAGCCTAACTCAAATTATTAGCCATATTATGCTTATATGATCGATAGAACGACAACTACTATACTTATTACACTCACTGTTGTCAATCTAACTCATATTACTAACCATATTATGCAAATTTGATCGATGGAACGACAATCACTATACTTATTACTCTGATTATTATCAACCTAACTCATATTATTAGCCATATTATGCTTAAATGATCGATAGCACGATAATTACTATACTTATTACACTTGCTATTATCAATCTAAGTTATATTATTAGCCATATTATGCTTATATAATCGATAGAACGACAATTACTATACCTATTACTCTTATTATTATCAACCTAACTCAAATTATTAGCCATATTATGCTTATATGATCGATAGAACGACAACTACTATACTTATTATTCTTATTATTATCAATCTAACTCGTATTATTAGCCATATTATGCTTAAATGATCGATGGAACGACAACTACTATACTTATTACTCTTATTATTATCAATCTGACTCATATTATTAGCCATATTATGCTTATATGATCGACAGAACGACAATTACTATACTTATTACACTCACTGTTATCAATCTAACTCATATTATTAACCATATTATGCACATTTGTTCGATAGAACGACAATCACTATACTTATTACACTTATTATTATGAATCTAACTCATATTATTAGCCATCTTATGCTTCTATGATCGATAGAACTACAATTACTATACTCACTACTCTTAGTATTATCAATCTAACTCATATTATTAGACATATCATGCTTATATTATCGATAGAACGACAATTACTAGACTTATTACTGTTATTGTTATCAATCTAACTCATATTATTAGCCATATTATGCTTAAATGATCGATAGAACGACAATTACTGTACTTATTAGTCTTATTATTATCAATCTAACTCGTATTATTAGCCATATTATGCTTAAATGATCGATAGAACGACAATTACTATACTTATTACTCTTATTATTATCAATCTAACTCATATTATTAGCCATATTATGCTTATATGATCGACAGAACGACAATTACTATACTTATTACACTCACTGTTATCCATCTAACTCATATTATTAACCATATTATGTAGATATGATCGATAGAACTACAATTACTATACTCGTTACTCTTATTATCAATCTAACTCATACTATTAGCCATATAATGCTTCAATGATCGATAGAACGACAATTACTATACTTATTACTCTTATTATTAGCAATCTAACTCATATTATTAGCCATATTATGCTTCTATGATCGATAGAACGAGAATTACTATACTCACTACTCTTAGTATTATCAATGTAACTCATATTATTAGCCATATTATGCTTATATTATCGAAAGAACGACAATTACTATACTTATTACTGTTATTATTATCAATCTAACTCATATTATAAGCCATATTATGCTTAAATGATCGATAGAACTACAATTACTATACTCACTACTCTTAGAATTATCAATCTAACTCATATTATTAGCCATATCATGCTTACATTATCGATAGAACGACAATTACTAGACTTATTACTGTTATTGTTATCAATCTAACTCATATTATTAGCCATATTATGCTTAAATGATCGATAGAACAACAATTACTATACTTATTACTCTTATTATAATCAATCTGACTCATATTATTAACCATACTATGCTAATGTGATCGATAGAACGACACTTACTATACTTATTACACTCACTATTATCAATCTAACTCATACTTTTAACCATATTATGCAGAAATGATCGATAGCACGACATTTACTATACCTATGACTCTTATTACTATCAGCCTAACTCATATTATTAGCCATATTATGCTTATATGATCGACAGAACGACAACTATTATACTTATTACACTCACTGTTATCAATCTAACTCATATTATTAACCATATTATGCAAATTTGATCGATAGAACGACAATCACTATACTTATTACTCTTATTATTATCAACCTAACTCATATTATTAGCCATATTATGCTTATATCATCGATAGAACGACAATTACTATACTTATTATTCTTATTATTATCAATCTAACTCGTATTATTAGCCATATAATGCTTCAATGATCGATAGAACGACAATTACTATACTTATTACTCTTATTGTTATCAATCTAACTCATATTATTAGCCATATTATGCTTCTATGATCGATAGAACGAGAATTACTATACTCACTACTCTTAGTATTATCAATCTAACTCATATTATTAGCCATATTATGCTTATATTATCGATAGAACGACAATTACTATACTTATTACTGTTATTATTATCAATCTAACTCATATTATAAGCCATATTATGCTTAAATGATCGATAGAACTACAATTACTATACTCACTACTCTTAGTATTATCAATCTAACTCATATTATTAGTCATATCATGCTTATATTATCGATAGAACGACAATTACTAGACTTATTACTGTTATTGTTATCAATCTAACTCATATTATTAGCCATATTATGCTTAAATGATCGATAGAACGATAACTACTATACTTATTACTCTTATTATTATCAATCTAACTCATATTATTAGCCATATTATGCTTAAATGATCGATAGAACGACAATTACTATACTCATTACTCTTATTATTATCAATCCAACTCATTTTATTACCCATATTATGCTTATATGCTCGATAGAACGACAATTACTATACTCATTACTCTTATTATTATCAATCTAACTCATATTATTAGACATATTATGCTTATATGAGCAATAGAACGACAATTACTATACTTATTACACTTATTATTATGAATCTAACTCATATTATTTGCCATCTTATGCTTCTATGATCGATAGAACTACAATTACTATACTCACTACTCTTAGTATTATCAATCTAACTCATATTATTAGACATATCATGCTTATATTATCGATAGAACGACAATTACTAGACTTATTACTGTTATTGTTATCAATCTAACTCATATTATTAGCCATATTATGCTTAAATGATCTATAGAACGACAATTACTGTACTTATTAGTCTTATTATTATCAATCTAACTCGTATTATTAGCCATATTATGCTTAAATGATCGATAGAACGACAATTACTATACTTATTACTCTTATTATTATCAATCTAAGTTATATTATTAGCCATATTATGCTTATATAATCGATAGAACGACAATTACTATACTTATTACACTCACTATTATCAATCTAACTCATATTATTAGCCATATTATGCTTATATTATCGATAGAACGACAATTACTATACTTATTACTGTTATTATTATCAATCTAACTCATATTATAAGCCATATTATGCTTAAATGATCGATAGAACTACAATTACTATACTCACTACTCTTAGTATTATCAATCTAACTCATATTATTAGCCATATCATGCTTACAATATCGATAGAACGACAATTACTAGACTTATTACTGTTATTGTTATCAATCTAACTCATATTATTAGCCATATTATGCTTAAATGATCGATAGAACTACAATTACTATACTCACTACTCTTAGTATCATCAATCTAACTCATATTATTAGCCATATCATGCTTATATTATCGATAGAACGACAATTACTAGACTTATTACTGTTATTGTTATCAATCTAACTCATATTATTAGCCATATTATGCTTAAATGATCGATAGAACGATAATTACTATACTTATTACTCTTATTATTATCAACGTAACTCATATTATTAGACATATTATGCTTATATGAGCAATAGAACGACAATTACTATACTTATTACTCTTATTATTATGAATCTAACTCATATTATTAACCATATTATGCCGATATGATCGATAGAACGACAATTACTATACTTATTACTCTTATTATAATCAATCTGACTCATATTATTAACCATACTATGCTAATGTGATCGATAGAACGACACTTACTATACTTATTACACTCACTATTATCAATCTAACTCATATTATTAACCATATTATGCAGAAATGATCGATAGCACGACATTTACTATACCTATGACTCTTATTACTATCAGCCTAACTCATATTATTAGCCATATTATGCTTATATGATCGACAGAACGACAACTACTATACTTATTACACTCACTGTTATCAATCTAACTCATATTATTAACCATATTATGCAAATTTGATCGATAGAACGACAATCACTATACTCATTACTCTTATTATTATCAACCTAACTCATATTATTAGCCATATTATGCTTATATCATCGATAGAACGACAATTACTATACTTATTATTCTTATTATTATCAATCTAACTCGTATTATTAGCCATATTATGCTTATATGATCGATAGAACGACAATTACTATACTTATTATTCTTATTATTATCAATCTAACTCGTATTATTAGCCATATTATGCTTCTATGATCGATAGAACTACAATTACTATACTCACTACTCTTAGTATTATCAATCTAACTCATATTATTAGCCATATCATGCTTATATTATCGATAGAACGACAATTACTAGACTTATTACTGTTATTGTTATCAATCTAACTCATATTATTAGCCATATTATGCTTAAATGATCGATAGAACGACAATTACTGTACTTATTAGTCTTATTATTATCAATCTAACTCGTATTATTAGCCATATTATGCTTAAATGATCGATAGAACGACAATTACTATACTTATTACTCTTAATATTATCAATCTAACTCATATTATTAGCCATATTATGCTTATATGATCGACAGAACGACAATTACTATACTTATTACACTCACTGTTATCAATCTAACTCATATTATTAACCATATTATGTAGATATGATCGATAGAACTACAATTACTATACTCGTTACTCTTATTATCAATCTAACTCATACTATTAGCCATATAATGCTTCAATGATCGATAGAACGACAATTACTATACTTATTACTCTTATTATTAGCAATCTAACTCATATTATTAGCCATATTATGCTTCTATGATCGATAGAACGAGAATTACTATACTCACTACTCTTAGTATTATCAATGTAACTCATATTATTAGCCATATTATGCTTATATTATCGAAAGAACGACAATTACTATACTTATTACTGTTATTATTATCAATCTAACTCATATTATAAGCCATATTATGCTTAAATGATCGATAGAACTACAATTACTATACTCACTACTCTTAGAATTATCAATCTAACTCATATTATTAGCCATATCATGCTTACATTATCGATAGAACGACAATTACTAGACTTATTACTGTTATTGTTATCAATCTAACTCATATTATTAGCCATATTATGCTTAAATGATCGATAGAACGATAACTACTATACTTATTATTCTTATTGTTATCAATCTAACTCATATTATTAGCCATATTATGCTTATATGATCGACAGAACGACAGCTACTATATCTATTACGCTCACTGTTATCAATCTAACTCATATTATTAACCATATTATGCAAATTTGATCGATAGAACGACAATCACTATACATATTACTCTTATTATTATCAACCTAACTCATATTATTAGCCATATTATGCTTAAATGATCGATAGAACGACAATTACTATACTTATTACTCGTATTATTATCAATCTAACTCATATTATTAACAATATTATGCTTATAATATCGATAGAACGACAATTACTATACTTATTACTGTTATTATTATCAATCTAACTCATATTATTAGCCATATTATGCTTAAATGATCGATAGAACTACAATTACTATACTCATTACTCTTATTATTATCAATCTAACTCATATTATTAGCCATATTATGCTTATATGATCGATAGAATGAGAATTACTATACCCACTACTCTTAGTATTATCACTCTAACTCATATTATTAGCCATATTATGCTTATATGATCGATAGAACGACAATTACTATACTTACTACCCTTATTGTTATCAATCTAACTCATGTTATTAGCCATATTATGCTTATATGATCGATAGAACGAGAATTACTATACTCACTACTCTTAGTATTATCAATCTAACTCATATTATTAGCCATATTATGCTTATATTATCGATAGACCGACAATTACTATACTTATTACTGTTATTATTATCAATCGAACTCATATTATTAACCATATTATGCAGATATGATCGATAGAACGACAATTACTATACTTATTACTCCTATTATAATCAATCTGACTCATATTATTAACCATATTATGCTAATATGATCGATAGAACGACACTTACTATACTTATTACACTCACTATTATCAATCTAACTCATATTATTAACCATATTATGCATAAATGATCGATAGCACGACATTTACTATACCTATTACTCTTATTATTATCAGCCTAACTCAAATTATTAGCCATATTATGCTTATATGATCGATAGAACGACAACTACTATACTTATTACACTCACTGTTGTCAATCTAACTCATATTATTAACCATATTATGCACATTTGTTCGATAGAACGACAATCACTATACTTATTACACTTATTATTATGAATCTAACTCATATTATTAGCCATCTTATGCTTCTATGATCGATAGAACTACAATTACTATACTCACTACTCTTAGTATTATCAATCTAACTCATATTATTAGACATATCATGCTTATATTATCGATAGAACGACAATTACTAGACTTATTACTGTTATTGTTATCAATCTAACTCATATTATTAGCCATATTATGCTTAAATGATCGATAGAACGACAATTACTGTACTTATTAGTCTTATTATTATCAATCTAACTCGTATTATTAGCCATATTATGCTTAAATGATCGATAGAACGACAATTACTATACTTATTACTCTTATTATTATCAATCTAACTCATATTATTAGCCATATTATGCTTATATGATCGACAGAACGACAATTACTATACTTATTACACTCACTGTTATCCATCTAACTCATATTATTAACCATATTATGTAGATATGATCGATAGAACTACAATTACTATACTCGTTACTCTTATTATCAATCTAACTCATACTATTAGCCATATAATGCTTCAATGATCGATAGAACGACAATTACTATACTTATTACTCTTATTATTAGCAATCTAACTCATATTATTAGCCATATTATGCTTCTATGATCGATAGAACGAGAATTACTATACTCACTACTCTTAGTATTATCAATGTAACTCATATTATTAGCCATATTATGCTTATATTATCGAAAGAACGACAATTACTATACTTATTACTGTTATTATTATCAATCTAACTCATATTATAAGCCATATTATGCTTAAATGATCGATAGAACTACAATTACTATACTCACTACTCTTAGAATTATCAATCTAACTCATATTATTAGCCATATCATGCTTACATTATCGATAGAACGACAATTACTAGACTTATTACTGTTATTGTTATCAATCTAACTCATATTATTAGCCATATTATGCTTAAATGATCGATAGAACAACAATTACTATACTTATTACTCTTATTATAATCAATCTGACTCATATTATTAACCATACTATGCTAATGTGATCGATAGAACGACACTTACTATACTTATTACACTCACTATTATCAATCTAACTCATACTTTTAACCATATTATGCAGAAATGATCGATAGCACGACATTTACTATACCTATGACTCTTATTACTATCAGCCTAACTCATATTATTAGCCATATTATGCTTATATGATCGACAGAACGACAACTATTATACTTATTACACTCACTGTTATCAATCTAACTCATATTATTAACCATATTATGCAAATTTGATCGATAGAACGACAATCACTATACTTATTACTCTTATTATTATCAACCTAACTCATATTATTAGCCATATTATGCTTATATCATCGATAGAACGACAATTACTATACTTATTATTCTTATTATTATCAATCTAACTCGTATTATTAGCCATATAATGCTTCAATGATCGATAGAACGACAATTACTATACTTATTACTCTTATTGTTATCAATCTAACTCATATTATTAGCCATATTATGCTTCTATGATCGATAGAACGAGAATTACTATACTCACTACTCTTAGTATTATCAATCTAACTCATATTATTAGCCATATTATGCTTATATTATCGATAGAACGACAATTACTATACTTATTACTGTTATTATTATCAATCTAACTCATATTATAAGCCATATTATGCTTAAATGATCGATAGAACTACAATTACTATACTCACTACTCTTAGTATTATCAATCTAACTCATATTATTAGTCATATCATGCTTATATTATCGATAGAACGACAATTACTAGACTTATTACTGTTATTGTTATCAATCTAACTCATATTATTAGCCATATTATGCTTAAATGATCGATAGAACGATAACTACTATACTTATTACTCTTATTATTATCAATCTAACTCATATTATTAGCCATATTATGCTTAAATGATCGATAGAACGACAATTACTATACTCATTACTCTTATTATTATCAATCCAACTCATTTTATTACCCATATTATGCTTATATGCTCGATAGAACGACAATTACTATACTCATTACTCTTATTATTATCAATCTAACTCATATTATTAGACATATTATGCTTATATGAGCAATAGAACGACAATTACTATACTTATTACACTTATTATTATGAATCTAACTCATATTATTTGCCATCTTATGCTTCTATGATCGATAGAACTACAATTACTATACTCACTACTCTTAGTATTATCAATCTAACTCATATTATTAGACATATCATGCTTATATTATCGATAGAACGACAATTACTAGACTTATTACTGTTATTGTTATCAATCTAACTCATATTATTAGCCATATTATGCTTAAATGATCTATAGAACGACAATTACTGTACTTATTAGTCTTATTATTATCAATCTAACTCGTATTATTAGCCATATTATGCTTAAATGATCGATAGAACGACAATTACTATACTTATTACTCTTATTATTATCAATCTAAGTTATATTATTAGCCATATTATGCTTATATAATCGATAGAACGACAATTACTATACTTATTACACTCACTATTATCAATCTAACTCATATTATTAGCCATATTATGCTTATATTATCGATAGAACGACAATTACTATACTTATTACTGTTATTATTATCAATCTAACTCATATTATAAGCCATATTATGCTTAAATGATCGATAGAACTACAATTACTATACTCACTACTCTTAGTATTATCAATCTAACTCATATTATTAGCCATATCATGCTTACAATATCGATAGAACGACAATTACTAGACTTATTACTGTTATTGTTATCAATCTAACTCATATTATTAGCCATATTATGCTTAAATGATCGATAGAACTACAATTACTATACTCACTACTCTTAGTATCATCAATCTAACTCATATTATTAGCCATATCATGCTTATATTATCGATAGAACGACAATTACTAGACTTATTACTGTTATTGTTATCAATCTAACTCATATTATTAGCCATATTATGCTTAAATGATCGATAGAACGATAATTACTATACTTATTACTCTTATTATTATCAACGTAACTCATATTATTAGACATATTATGCTTATATGAGCAATAGAACGACAATTACTATACTTATTACTCTTATTATTATGAATCTAACTCATATTATTAACCATATTATGCCGATATGATCGATAGAACGACAATTACTATACTTATTACTCTTATTATAATCAATCTGACTCATATTATTAACCATACTATGCTAATGTGATCGATAGAACGACACTTACTATACTTATTACACTCACTATTATCAATCTAACTCATATTATTAACCATATTATGCAGAAATGATCGATAGCACGACATTTACTATACCTATGACTCTTATTACTATCAGCCTAACTCATATTATTAGCCATATTATGCTTATATGATCGACAGAACGACAACTACTATACTTATTACACTCACTGTTATCAATCTAACTCATATTATTAACCATATTATGCAAATTTGATCGATAGAACGACAATCACTATACTCATTACTCTTATTATTATCAACCTAACTCATATTATTAGCCATATTATGCTTATATCATCGATAGAACGACAATTACTATACTTATTATTCTTATTATTATCAATCTAACTCGTATTATTAGCCATATTATGCTTATATGATCGATAGAACGACAATTACTATACTTATTATTCTTATTATTATCAATCTAACTCGTATTATTAGCCATATTATGCTTCTATGATCGATAGAACTACAATTACTATACTCACTACTCTTAGTATTATCAATCTAACTCATATTATTAGCCATATCATGCTTATATTATCGATAGAACGACAATTACTAGACTTATTACTGTTATTGTTATCAATCTAACTCATATTATTAGCCATATTATGCTTAAATGATCGATAGAACGACAATTACTATACTTATTATTCTTATTATTATCAATCTAACTCGTATTATTAGCCATATTATGCTTAAATGATCGATAGAACGACAATTACTATACTTATTACTCTTATTATTATCAATCTAACTCATATTATTAGCCATATTATGCTTATATGATCGACAGAACGACAATTACTATACTTATTACACTCACTGTTATCAATCTAACTCATATTATTAACCATATTATGCACATTTGTTCGATAGAACGACAATCACTATACTTATTACACTTATTATTATGAATCTAACTCATATTATTAACCATATTATGTAGATATGATCGATAGAACTACAATTACTATACTCATTACTCTTATTATCAATCTAACTCATATTATTAGCCATATAATGATTCAATGATCGATAGAACGACAATTACTATACTTATTACTCTTATTATTATCAATCTAACTCATATTCTTAGCCATATTATGCTTCTATGATCGATAGAACTACAATTACTATACTCACTACTCTTAGTATTATCAATCTAACTCATATTATTAGCCATATCATGCTTATATTATCGATCGAACGACAATTACTAGACTTATTACTGTTATTGTTATCAATCTAACTCATATTATTAGCCATATTATGCTTAAATGATCGATAGAAAGACAATTACTATACTTATTAGTCTTATTATTATCAATCTAACTCATATTATTAACCATATTATGCAGATATGATCGATAGCACGACATTTACTATACCTATTACTCTTATTATTATCAGCCTAACTCATATTATTAGCCATATTATGCTTATATGATCGACAGAACGACAACTACTATATTTATTACACTCACTGTTATCAATCTAACTCATATTATTAACCATATTATGCAAATTTGATCGATAGAACGACAATCACTATACTTATTACTCTTATTATTATGAATCTAACTCATATTATTAACCATATTATGCAGATATGATCGATAGAACGACAATTACTATACTTATTACTCTTATTATAATCTATCTGACTCATATTATTAACCATACTATGCTAATGTGATCGATAGAACGACACTTACTATACTTATTACACTCACTATTATCAATCTAAGTCATATTATTATACATATTATGCAGAAATGATCGATAGCACGACATTTACTATACCTATTACTCTTATTATTATCAGCCTAACTCATATTATTAGCCATATTATGCTTATATGATCGACAGAACGACAACTACTATACTTATTGCACTCACTGTTATCAATCTAACTCATATTATTAACCATATTATGCAGAAATGATCGATAGCACGACATTTACTATACCTATTACTCTTATTATTATCAGCCTAACTCATATTATTAGCCATATTATGCTTATATGATCGATAGAATGAGAATTACTATACCCACTACTCTTAGTATTATCACTCTAACTCATATTATTAGCCATATTATGCTTATATGATCTATAGAACGACGATTACTATACTTATTACTCTTATTATTATCAATCTAACTCATATTATTAACCATATTATGCAGATATGATCGATAGAACTACAATTACTATACTCATTACTCTTATTATTATCAATGTAACTCATATTATTAGCCATATTATGCTTATATGATCGATAGAATGAGAATTACTATACTCACTACTCTTAGTATTATCAATCTAACTCATATTATTAGCCATATTATGCTTAAATGATCGATAGAACGATAATTACTATACTTATTATTCTTATTATTATCAATCTAACTCATATTATTAACCATATTATGCAAATTTGTTCGATAGAACGACAGTCACTATACCTATTACACTTATTATTATGAATCTAACTCATATTATTAACCATATTATGTAGATATGATCGATAGAACTACAATTACTATACTCGTTACTCTTATTATCAATCTAACTCATATTATTAGCCATATAATGCTTCAATGATCGATAGAACGACAATTACTATACTTATTACTCTTATTATTATCAATCTAACTCATATTATAAGCCATATTATGCTTATATTGATCGATTGAACGACAATTACTATACTTATTACACTCACTATTATCAATCTAACTCATATTATTAACCATATTATGCAGATATGATCGATAGCACGACATTTACTATACCTATTACTCTTATTATTATCAGCCTAACTCATATTATTAGCCATATTATGCTTATATGATCGACAGAACAACAACAACTATATTTATTACACTCACTGTTATGAATCTAACTCATACTATTAACCATATTATGCAAATTTGATCGATAGAACGACAATCACTATACTTATTACTCTTATTATTATGAATCTAACTCATATTTTTAACCATATTATGCAGATATGATCGATAGAACGACAATTACTATACTTATTACTCTTATTATAATCAATCTGACTCATATTATTAACCATACTATGCTAATGTGATCGATAAACGACACTTACTATACTTATTACACTCACTATTATCAATCTAACTCATATTATTAACCATATTATGCAGAAATGATCGATAGCACGACATTTACTATACCTATTACTGTTATTATTATCAGCCTAACTCATATTATTACCCATATTATGCTTATATGATCGACAGAACGACAACTACTAAACTTATTACACTCACTGTTATCAATCTAACTCATATTATTAACCATATTATGCAAATTTGATCGATAGAACGACAATCACTATACTTATTACTCTTATTATTATCAACCTAACTCATATTATTAGCCATATTATGCTTAAATGATCGATAGATCGATAATTACTATACTTATTACACTTGCTATTATCAATCTAAGTTATATTATTAGCCATATTATGCTTATATAATCGATAGAACGACAATTACTATACCTATTACTCTTATTATTATCAACCTAACTCATATTATTAGCCATATTATGCTTATATGATCGATAGAACGACAATTACTATACTTATTATTCTTATTATTATCAATCTAACTCGTATTATTAGCCATATAATGCTTCAATGATCGATAGAACGACAATTACTATACTTATTACTCTTATTATTATCAATCTAACTCATATTATTAGCCATATTATGCTTAAATGATCGATAGAACGACAATTACTATACTTATTAGTCTTAGTATTATCAATCTAACTCATATTATTAGCCATATTATGCTTATATTATCGATAGAACGACAATTACTATACCTATTACTCTTATTATTATCAGCCTAACTCATATTATTAGCCATATTATGCTTATATGATCGACAGAACGACAACTACTATATTTATTACACTCACTGTTATCAATCTAACTCATATTATTAACCATATTATGCAAATTTGATCGATAGAACGACAATCACTATACTTATTTCTCTTATTATTATGAATATAACTCATATTATTAACCATGTTATGCAGATATGATCGATAGAACGACAATTACTATACTTATTACTCTTATTATAATCAATCTGACTCATATTATTAGCCATATTATGCTTATATGATCGACAGAACGACAACTACTATACTTATTGCACTCACTGTTATCAATCTAACTCATATTATTAACCATATTATGCAGAAATGATCGATAGCACGACATTTACTATACCTATTACTCTTATTATTATCAGCCTAACTCATATTATTAGCCATATTATGCTTATATGATCGACAGAACGACAACTACTATACTTATTACACTCACTGTTATCAATCTAACTCATATTATTAACCATATTATGCAAATTTGATCGATAGAACGACAATCACTATACTTATTACTCTTATTATTATCAACCTAACTCATATTATTAGCCATATTATGCTTAAATGATCGATAGATCGATAATTACTATACTTATTACACTTGCTATTATCAATCTAAGTTATATTATTAGCCATATTATGCTTATATAATCGATAGAACGACAATTACTATACCTATTACTCTTATTATTATCAACCTAACTCATATTATTAGCCATATTATGCTTATGTGATCGATAGAACGACAATTACTATACTTATTATTCTTATTATTATCAATCTAACTCGTATTATTAGCCATATAATGCTTCAATGATCGATAGAACGACAATTACTATACTTATTACTCTTATTATTATCAATCTAACTCATATTATTAGCCATATTATGCTTAAATGATCGATAGAACGACAATTACTATACTTATTAGTCTTAGTATTATCAATCTAACTCATATTATTAGCCATATTATGCTTATATTATCGATAGAACGACAATTACTATACCTATTACTCTTATTATTATCAGCCTAACTCATATTATTAGCCATATTATGCTTATATGATCGACAGAACGACAACTACTATATTTATTACACTCACTGTTATCAATCTAACTCATATTATTAACCATATTATGCAAATTTGATCGATAGAACGACAATCACTATACTTATTTCTCTTATTATTATGAATATAACTCATATTATTAACCATGTTATGCAGATATGATCGATAGAACGACAATTACTATACATATTACTCTTATTATAATCAATCTGACTCATATTATTAACCATACTATGCTAATGTGATCGATAGAACGACACTTACTATACTTATTACACTCACTATTATCAATCTAACACATATTATTAACCATATTATGCAGAAATGATCGATAGCACGACATTTACTATACCTATTACTCTTATTATTATCAGCCTAACTCATATTATTAGCCATATTATGCTTATATGATCGACAGAACGACAACTACTATACTTATTACACTCACTGTTATCAATCTAACTCATATTATTAACCATATTATGCAAATTTGATCGATAGAACGACAATCACTATACTTATTACTCTTATTATTATCAACCTAACTCATATTATTAGCCATATTATGCTTAAATGATCGATAGATCGATAATTACTATACTTATTACACTTGCTATTATCAATCTAAGTTATATTATTAGCCATATTATGCTTATATAATCGATAGAACGACAATTACTATACCTATTACTCTTATTATTATCAACCTAACTCATATTATTAGCCATATTATGCTTATATGATCGATAGAACGACAATTACTATACTTATTATTCTTATTATTATCAATTTAACTCGTATTATTAGCCATATAATGCTTCAATGATCGATAGAACGACAATTACTATACTTATTACTCTTATTATTATCAATCTAACTCATATTATTACCCATATTATGCTTCTATGATCGATAGAACGAGAATTACTATACTCACTACTCTTAGTATTATCAATCTAACTCATATTATTAGCCATATTATGCTTATATTATCGATAGAACGACAATTACTATACTTATTACTGTTATTATTATCAATCTAACTCATATTATAAGCCATATTATGCTTAAATGATCGATAGAACTACAATTACTATACTCACTACTCTTAGTATTATCAATCTAACTCATATTATTAGCCATATCATGCTTATATTATCGATAGAACGACAGTTACTAGACTTATTACTGTTATTGTTATCAATACAGCTCATATTATTAGCCATATTATGCTTAAATGATCGATAGAACGATAATTACTGTACTTATTACTCTTATTATTATGAATCTAACTCATATTATTAACCATATTATGTAGATATGATCGATAGAACTACAATTACTATACTCGTTACTCTTATTATCAATCTAACTCATATTATTAGCCATATAATGCTTCAATGATCGATAGAACGACAATTACTATACTTATTACTCTTATTATTAGCAATCTAACTCATATTATTAGCCATATTATGCTTCTATTATCGATAGAACGAGAATTACTATACTCACTAGTCTTAGTATTATCAATCTAACTCATATTATTAGCCATATTATGCTTATATTATCGATAGAACGACAATTACTATACTTATTACTGTTATTATTATCAATCTAACTCATATTATAAGCCATATTATGCTTAAATGATCGATAGAACTACAATTACTATACTCACTACTCTTAGTATTATCAATCTGACTCATATTATTAGCCATATCATGCTTATATTATCGATAGAACGACAATTACTATACTTATTACACTCACTATTATCAGTCTAACTCATATTATTAACCATATTATGCAGATATGATCGATAGCACGACATTTACTATACCTATTACTCTTATTATTATCAGCCTAACTCATATTATTAGCCATATTATGCTTATATGATCGACAGAACGACAACTACTATACTTATTACACTCACTGTTATCAATCTAACTCATATTATTAACCATATTATGCAAATTTGTTCGATAGAACGACAATCACTATACCTATTACACTCATTATTATGAATCTAACTCATATTATTAACCATATTATGTAGATATGATCGATAGAACTACAATTACTATACTCGTTACTCTTATTATCAATCTAACTCATATTATTAGCCATATAATGCTTCAATGATCGATAGAACGACAATTACTATACTTATTACTCTTATTATTATCAATCTAACTCATATTATTAGCCATATTATGCTTATATGATCGATTGAACGACAATTACTATACTTATTACACTCACTATTATCAATCTAACTCATATTATTAACCATATTATGCAGATATGATCGATAGCACGACATTTACTATACCTATTACTCTTACTATTATCAGCCTGACTCATATTATTAGCCATATTATGCTTATATGATCGACAGAACGACAACTACTATATTTATTACACTCACTGTTATCAATCTAACTCATATTATTAACCATATTATGCAAATTTGATCGATAGAACGACAATCACTATACTTATTACTCTTATTATTATCAACCTAACTCATATTATTAGCCACATTATGCTTAAATGATCGATAGATCGATAATTACTATACTTATTACACTTGCTATTATCAATCTAAGTTATATTATTAGCCATATTATGCTTATATAATCGATAGAACGACAATTACTATACCTATTTATCTTATTATTATCAACCTAACTCATATTATAAGCCATATTATGCTTATATGATCGATAGAACGACAATTACTATACTTATTATTCTTATTATTATCAATCTAACTCGTATTATTAGCCATATAATGCTTCAATGATCGATAGAACGACAATTACTATACTTATTACTCTTATTATTATCAATCTAACTCATATTATTAGCCATATTATGCTTAAATGATCGATAGAACGACAATTACTATACTTATTAGTCTTAGTATTATCAATCTAACTCATATTATTTGCCATATTATGCTTATATTATCGATAGAACGACAATTACTATACCTATTACTCTTATTTTTATCAGCCTAACTCATATTATTAGCCATATTATGCTTATATGATCGACAGAACGACAACTACTATATTTATTACACTCACTGTTATCAATCTAACTCATATTATTAACCATATTATGCAAATTTGATCGATAGAACGACAATCACTATACATATTACTCTTATTATTATGAATCTAACTCATATTATTAACCATATTATGCAGATATGATCGATAGAACGACAATTACTATACTTATTACTCTTATTATAATCAATCTGACTCATATTATTAACCATACTATGCTAATGTGATCGATAGAACGACACTTACTATACTTATTACACTCACTATTATCAATCTAACTCATATTATTAACCATATTATGCAGAAATGATCGATAGCACGACATTTACTATACCTATTACTCTTATTATTATCAGCCTAACTCATATTATTAGACATATTATGCTTATATGATCGACAGAACGACAACTACTATACTTATTACACTCACTGTTATCAATCTAACTCATATTATTAACCATATTATGCAAATTTGATCGATAGAACGACAATCACTATACTTATTACTCTTATTATTATCAACCTAACTCATATTATTAGCCATATTATGCTTAAATGATCGATAGATCGATAATTACTATACCTATTACACTTGCTATTATCAATCTAAGTTATATTATTAGCCATATTATGCTTATATTATCGATAGAACGACAATTACTATACTTATTACTGTTATTATTATCAATCTAACACATATTATAAGCCATATTATGCTTAAATGATCGATAGAACTACAATTACTATACTCACTACTCTTAGTATTATCAATCTAACTCATATTATTAGCCATACCATGCTTATATTATCGATAGAACGACAGTTACTAGACTTATTACTGTTATTGTTATCAATCTAACTCATATTATTAGCCATATTATGCTTAAATGATCGATAGAACGATAATTACTGTACTTATTACTCTTATTATTATCAATCTAACTCATATTATTAACCATATTATGCAAATTTGTTCGATAGAACGACAATCACTATACCTATTACACTTATTATTATGAATCTAACTCATATTATTAACCATATTATGTAGATATGATCGATAGAACTACAATTACTATACTCGTTACTCTTATTATCAATCTAACTCATATTATTAGCCATATAATGCTTCAATGATCGATAGAACGACAATTACTATACTTATTACTCTTATTATTAGCAATCTAACTCATATTATTAGCCATATTATGCTTCTATTATCGATAGAACGAGAATTACTATACTCACTAGTCTTAGTATTATCAATCTAACTCATATTATTAGCCATATTATGCTTATATTATCGATAGAACGACAATTACTATACTTATTACTGTTATTATTATCAATCTAACTCATATTATAAGCCATATTATGCTTAAATGATCGATAGAACTACAATTACTGTACTCACTACTCTTAGTATTATCAATCTAACTCATATTATTAGCCATATCATGCTTATATTATCGATAGAACGACAATTACTAGACTTATTACTGTTATTGTTATCAATCTAACTCATATTATTAGCCATATTATGCTCAAATGATCGATAGAACGATAATTACTATACTTATTACTCTTATTATTATCAATCTAACTCATATTATTAGCCATATTATGCTTATATGATCGATAGAACGACAATTACTATACTTATTACACTCACTATTATCAATCTAACTCATATTATTAACCATATTATGCAGATATGATCGATAGCACGACATTTACTATACCTATTACTCTTATTATTATCAGCCTAACTCATATTATTAGCCATATTATGCTTATATGATCGACAGAACGACAACTACTATATTTATTACACCCACTGTTATCAATCTAACTCATATTATTAACCATATTATGCAAATTTGATCGATAGAACGACAATCACTATACTTATTACTCTTATTATTATCAACCTAACTCATATTATTAGCCATATTATGCTTAAATGATCGATAGATCGATAATTACTATACTTATTACACTTGCTATTATCAATCTAAGTTATATTATTAGCCATATTATGCTTATATAATCGATAGAACGACAATTACTATACCTATTACTCTTATTATTATCAACCTAACTCATATTATTAGCCATATTATGCTTATATGATCGATAGAACGACAATTACTATACTTATTATTCTTATTATTATCAATCTAACTCATATTATTAGCCATATTATGCTTATATGATCGATAGAACGACAATTACTATACTTATTACTCTTATTATTATCAATCTAACTCATATTATTAGCCATATTATGCTTATATGATCGACAGAACAACAATTACTATACTTATTACACTCACTGTTATCAATCTAACTCATATTATTAACCATATTATGCACATTTGTTCGATAGAACGACAATCACTATACTTATTACACTTATTATTATGAATCTAACTCATATTATTAACCATATTATGTAGATATGATCGATAGAACTACAATTACTATACTCATTACTCTTATTATCAATCTAACTCATATTATTAGCCATATAATGCTTCAATGATCGATAGAACGACAATTACTATACTTATTACTCTTATTATTATCAATCTAAC
Source organism: Megachile rotundata (assembly GCF_050947335.1). Classification (NCBI taxonomy): domain Eukaryota; kingdom Metazoa; phylum Arthropoda; class Insecta; order Hymenoptera; family Megachilidae; genus Megachile; species Megachile rotundata. The sequence continues at coordinate 165,099 of NW_027473472.1, read as the reverse complement.
TCATATTCTTAGCCATATTATGCTTCTATGATCGATAGAACTACAATTACTATACTCACTACTCTTAGTATTATCAATCTAACTCATATTATTAGCCATATCATGCTTATATTATCGATCGAACGACAATTACTAGACTTATTACTGTTATTGTTATCAATCTAACTCATATTATTAGCCATATTATGCTTAAATGATCGATAGAAAGACAAATACTATACTTATTAGTCTTATTATTATCAATCTAACTCATATTATTAACCATATTATGCAGATATGATCGATAGCACGACATTTACTATACCTATTACTCTTATTATTATCAGCCTAACTCATATTATTAGCCATATTATGCTTATATGATCGACAGAACGACAACTACTATACTTATTACACTCACTGTTATCAATCTAACTCATATTATTAACCATATTATGCAAATTTGTTCGATAGAACGACAATCACTATACCTATTACACTCATTATTATGAATCTAACTCATATTATTAACCATATTATGTAGATATGATCGATAGAACTACAATTACTATACTCGTTACTCTTATTATCAATCTAACTCATATTATTAGCCATATAATGCTTCAATGATCGATAGAACGACAATTACTATACTTATTACTCTTATTATTATCAATCTAACTCATATTATTAGCCATATTATGCTTATATGATCGATTGAACGACAATTACTATACTTATTACACTCACTATTATCAATCTAACTCATATTATTAACCATATTATGCAGATATGATCGATAGCACGACATTTACTATACCTATTACTCTTACTATTATCAGCCTGACTCATATTATTAGCCATATTATGCTTATATGATCGACAGAACGACAACTACTATATTTATTACACTCACTGTTATCAATCTAACTCATATTATTAACCATATTATGCAAATTTGATCGATAGAACGACAATCACTATACTTATTACTCTTATTATTATCAACCTAACTCATATTATTAGCCATATTATGCTTAAATGATCGATAGATCGATAATTACTATACTTATTACACTTGCTATTATCAATCTAAGTTATATTATTAGCCATATTATGCTTATATAATCGATAGAACGACAATTACTATACCTATTTATCTTATTATTATCAACCTAACTCATATTATAAGCCATATTATGCTTATATGATCGATAGAACGACAATTACTATACTTATTATTCTTATTATTATCAATCTAACTCGTATTATTAGCCATATAATGCTTCAATGATCGATAGAACGACAATTACTATACTTATTACTCTTATTATTATCAATCTAACTCATATTATTAGCCATATTATGCTTAAATGATCGATAGAACGACAATTACTATACTTATTAGTCTTAGTATTATCAATCTAACTCATATTATTTGCCATATTATGCTTATATTATCGATAGAACGACAATTACTATACCTATTACTCTTATTTTTATCAGCCTAACTCATATTATTAGCCATATTATGCTTATATGATCGACAGAACGACAACTACTATATTTATTACACTCACTGTTATCAATCTAACTCATATTATTAACCATATTATGCAAATTTGATCGATAGAACGACAATCACTATACATATTACTCTTATTATTATGAATCTAACTCATATTATTAACCATATTATGCAGATATGATCGATAGAACGACAATTACTATACTTATTACTCTTATTATAATCAATCTGACTCATATTATTAACCATACTATGCTAATGTGATCGATAGAACGACACTTACTATACTTATTACACTCACTATTATCAATCTAACTCATATTATTAACCATATTATGCAGAAATGATCGATAGCACGACATTTACTATACCTATTACTCTTATTATTATCAGCCTAACTCATATTATTAGACATATTATGCTTATATGATCGACAGAACGACAACTACTATACTTATTACACTCACTGTTATCAATCTAACTCATATTATTAACCATATTATGCAAATTTGATCGATAGAACGACAATCACTATACTTATTACTCTTATTATTATCAACCTAACTCATATTATTAGCCATATTATGCTTAAATGATCGATAGATCGATAATTACTATACCTATTACACTTGCTATTATCAATCTAAGTTATATTATTAGCCATATTATGCTTATATTATCGATAGAACGACAATTACTATACTTATTACTGTTATTATTATCAATCTAACACATATTATAAGCCATATTATGCTTAAATGATCGATAGAACTACAATTACTATACTCACTACTCTTAGTATTATCAATCTAACTCATATTATTAGCCATACCATGCTTATATTATCGATAGAACGACAGTTACTAGACTTATTACTGTTATTGTTATCAATCTAACTCATATTATTAGCCATATTATGCTTAAATGATCGATAGAACGATAATTACTGTACTTATTACTCTTATTATTATCAATCTAACTCATATTATTAACCATATTATGCAAATTTGTTCGATAGAACGACAATCACTATACCTATTACACTTATTATTATGAATCTAACTCATATTATTAACCATATTATGTAGATATGATCGATAGAACTACAATTACTATACTCGTTACTCTTATTATCAATCTAACTCATATTATTAGCCATATAATGCTTCAATGATCGATAGAACGACAATTACTATACTTATTACTCTTATTATTAGCAATCTAACTCATATTATTAGCCATATTATGCTTCTATTATCGATAGAACGAGAATTACTATACTCACTAGTCTTAGTATTATCAATCTAACTCATATTATTAGCCATATTATGCTTATATTATCGATAGAACGACAATTACTATACTTATTACTGTTATTATTATCAATCTAACTCATATTATAAGCCATATTATGCTTAAATGATCGATAGAACTACAATTACTGTACTCACTACTCTTAGTATTATCAATCTAACTCATATTATTAGCCATATCATGCTTATATTATCGATAGAACGACAATTACTAGACTTATTACTGTTATTGTTATCAATCTAACTCATATTATTAGCCATATTATGCTCAAATGATCGATAGAACGATAATTACTATACTTATTACTCTTATTATTATCAATCTAACTCATATTATTAGCCATATTATGCTTATATGATCGATAGAACGACAATTACTATACTTATTACACTCACTATTATCAATCTAACTCATATTATTAACCATATTACGCAGATATGATCGATAGCACGACATTTACTATACCTATTACTCTTATTATTATCAGCCTAACTCATATTATTAGCCATATTATGCTTATATGATCGACAGAACGACAACTACTATATTTATTACACCCACTGTTATCAATCTAACTCATATTATTAACCATATTATGCAAATTTGATCGATAGAACGACAATCACTATACTTATTACTCTTATTATTATCAACCTAACTCATATTATTAGCCATATTATGCTTAAATGATCGATAGGTCGATAATTACTATACTTATTACACTTGCTATTATCAATCTAAGTTATATTATTAGCCATATTATGCTTATATAATCGATAGAACGACAATTACTATACCTATTACTCTTATTATTATCAACCTAACTCATATTATTAGCCATATTATGCTTATATGATCGATAGAACGACAATTACTATACTTATTATTCTTATTATTATCAATCTAACTCATATTATTAGCCATATTATGCTTATATGATCGATAGAACGACAATTACTATACTTATTACTCTTATTATTATCAATCTAACTCATATTATTAGCCATATTATGCTTATATGATCGACAGAACGACAATTACTATACTTATTACACTCACTGTTATCAATCTAACTCATATTATTAACCATATTATGCACATTTGTTCGATAGAACGACAATCACTATACTTATTACACTTATTATTATGAATCTAACTCATATTATTAACCATATTATGTAGATATGATCGATAGAACTACAATTACTATACTCATTACTCTTATTATCAATCTAACTCATATTATTAGCCATATAATGCTTCAATGATCGATAGAACGACAATTACTATACTTATTACTCTTATTATTATCAATCTAACTCATATTCTTAGCCATATTATGCTTCTATGATCGATAGAACTACAATTACTATACTCACTACTCTTAGTATTATCAATCTAACTCATATTATTAGCCATATCATGCTTATATTATCGATCGAACGACAATTACTAGACTTATTACTGTTATTGTTATCAATCTAACTCATATTATTAGCCATATTATGCTTAAATGATCGATAGAAAGACAATTACTATACTTATTAGTCTTATTATTATCAATCTAACTCATATTATTAACCATATTATGCAGATATGATCGATAGCACGACATTTACTATACCTATTACTCTTATTATTATCAGCCTAACTCATATTATTAGCCATATTATGCTTATATGATCGACAGAACGACAACTACTATATTTATTACACTCACTGTTATCAATCTAACTCATATTATTAACCATATTATGCAAATTTGATCGATAGAACGACAATCACTATACTTATTACTCTTATTATTATGAATCTAACTCATATTATTAACCATATTATGCAGATATGATCGATAGAACGACAATTACTATACTTATTACTCTTATTATAATCTATCTGACTCATATTATTAACCATACTATGCTAATGTGATCGATAGAACGACACTTACTATACTTATTACACTCACTATTATCAATCTAAGTCATATTATTATACATATTATGCAGAAATGATCGATAGCACGACATTTACTATACCTATTACTCTTATTATTATCAGCCTAACTCATATTATTAGCCATATTATGCTTATATGATCGACAGAACGACAACTACTATACTTATTGCACTCACTGTTATCAATCTAACTCATATTATTAACCATATTATGCAGAAATGATCGATAGCACGACATTTACTATACCTATTACTCTTATTATTATCAGCCTAACTCATATTATTAGCCATATTATGCTTATATGATCGATAGAATGAGAATTACTATACCCACTACTCTTAGTATTATCACTCTAACTCATATTATTAGCCATATTATGCTTATATGATCTATAGAACGACGATTACTATACTTATTACTCTTATTATTATCAATTTCACTCATATTATTAACCATATTATGCAGATATGATCGATAGAACTACAATTACTATACTCATTACTCTTATTATTATCAATGTAACTCATATTATTAGCCATATTATGCTTATATGATCGATAGAATGAGAATTACTATACTCACTACTCTTAGTATTATCAATCTAACTCATATTATTAGCCATATTATGCTTAAATGATCGATAGAACGATAATTACTATACTTATTATTCTTATTATTATCAATCTAACTCATATTATTAACCATATTATGCAAATTTGTTCGATAGAACGACAGTCACTATACCTATTACACTTATTATTATGAATCTAACTCATATTATTAACCATATTATGTAGATATGATCGATAGAACTACAATTACTATACTCGTTACTCTTATTATCAATCTAACTCATATTATTAGCCATATAATGCTTCAATGATCGATAGAACGACAATTACTATACTTATTACTCTTATTATTATCAATCTAACTCATATTATAAGCCATATTATGCTTATATGATCGATTGAACGACAATTACTATACTTATTACACTCACTATTATCAATCTAACTCATATTATTAACCATATTATGCAGATATGATCGATAGCACGACATTTACTATACCTATTACTCTTATTATTATCAGCCTAACTCATATTATTAGCCATATTATGCTTATATGATCGACAGAACAACAACAACTATATTTATTACACTCACTGTTATGAATCTAACTCATACTATTAACCATATTATGCAAATTTGATCGATAGAACGACAATCACTATACTTATTACTCTTATTATTATGAATCTAACTCATATTTTTAACCATATTATGCAGATATGATCGATAGAACGACAATTACTATACTTATTACTCTTATTATAATCAATCTGACTCATATTATTAACCATACTATGCTAATGTGATCGATAGAACGACACTTACTATACTTATTACACTCACTATTATCAATCTAACTCATATTATTAACCATATTATGCAGAAATGATCGATAGCACGACATTTACTATACCTATTACTGTTATTATTATCAGCCTAACTCATATTATTACCCATATTATGCTTATATGATCGACAGAACGACAACTACTAAACTTATTACACTCACTGTTATCAATCTAACTCATATTATTAACCATATTATGCAAATTTGATCGATAGAACGACAATCACTATACTTATTACTCTTATTATTATCAACCTAACTCATATTATTAGCCATATTATGCTTAAATGATCGATAGATCGATAATTACTATACTTATTACACTTGCTATTATCAATCTAAGTTATATTATTAGCCATATTATGCTTATATAATCGATAGAACGACAATTACTATACCTATTACTCTTATTATTATCAACCTAACTCATATTATTAGCCATATTATGCTTATATGATCGATAGAACGACAATTACTATACTTATTATTCTTATTATTATCAATCTAACTCGTATTATTAGCCATATAATGCTTCAATGATCGATAGAACGACAATTACTATACTTATTACTCTTATTATTATCAATCTAACTCATATTATTAGCCATATTATGCTTAAATGATCGATAGAACGACAATTACTATACTTATTAGTCTTAGTATTATCAATCTAACTCATATTATTAGCCATATTATGCTTATATTATCGATAGAACGACAATTACTATACCTATTACTCTTATTATTATCAGCCTAACTCATATTATTAGCCATATTATGCTTATATGATCGACAGAACGACAACTACTATATTTATTACACTCACTGTTATCAATCTAACTCATATTATTAACCATATTATGCAAATTTGATCGATAGAACGACAATCACTATACTTATTTCTCTTATTATTATGAATATAACTCATATTATTAACCATGTTATGCAGATATGATCGATAGAACGACAATTACTATACTTATTACTCTTATTATAATCAATCTGACTCATATTATTAGCCATATTATGCTTATATGATCGACAGAACGACAACTACTATACTTATTGCACTCACTGTTATCAATCTAACTCATATTATTAACCATATTATGCAGAAATGATCGATAGCACGACATTTACTATACCTATTACTCTTATTATTATCAGCCTAACTCATATTATTAGCCATATTATGCTTATATGATCGACAGAACGACAACTACTATACTTATTACACTCACTGTTATCAATCTAACTCATATTATTAACCATATTATGCAAATTTGATCGATAGAACGACAATCACTATACTTATTACTCTTATTATTATCAACCTAACTCATATTATTAGCCATATTATGCTTAAATGATCGATAGATCGATAATTACTATACTTATTACACTTGCTATTATCAATCTAAGTTATATTATTAGCCATATTATGCTTATATAATCGATAGAACGACAATTACTATACCTATTACTCTTATTATTATCAACCTAACTCATATTATTAGCCATATTATGCTTATGTGATCGATAGAACGACAATTACTATACTTATTATTCTTATTATTATCAATCTAACTCGTATTATTAGCCATATAATGCTTCAATGATCGATAGAACGACAATTACTATACTTATTACTCTTATTATTATCAATCTAACTCATATTATTAGCCATATTATGCTTAAATGATCGATAGAACGACAATTACTATACTTATTAGTCTTAGTATTATCAATCTAACTCATATTATTAGCCATATTATGCTTATATTATCGATAGAACGACAATTACTATACCTATTACTCTTATTATTATCAGCCTAACTCATATTATTAGCCATATTATGCTTATATGATCGACAGAACGACAACTACTATATTTATTACACTCACTGTTATCAATCTAACTCATATTATTAACCATATTATGCAAATTTGATCGATAGAACGACAATCACTATACTTATTTCTCTTATTATTATGAATATAACTCATATTATTAACCATGTTATGCAGATATGATCGATAGAACGACAATTACTATACTTATTACTCTTATTATAATCAATCTGACTCATATTATTAACCATACTATGCTAATGTGATCGATAGAACGACACTTACTATACTTATTACACTCACTATTATCAATCTAACACATATTATTAACCATATTATGCAGAAATGATCGATAGCACGACATTTACTATACCTATTACTCTTATTATTATCAGCCTAACTCATATTATTAGCCATATTATGCTTATATGATCGACAGAACGACAACTACTATACTTATTACACTCACTGTTATCAATCTAACTCATATTATTAACCATATTATGCAAATTTGATCGATAGAACGACAATCACTATACTTATTACTCTTATTATTATCAACCTAACTCATATTATTAGCCATATTATGCTTAAATGATCGATAGATCGATAATTACTATACTTATTACACTTGCTATTATCAATCTAAGTTATATTATTAGCCATATTATCCTTATATAATCGATAGAACGACAATTACTATACCTATTACTCTTATTATTATCAACCTAACTCATATTATTAGCCATATTATGCTTATATGATCGATAGAACGACAATTACTATACTTATTATTCTTATTATTATCAATTTAACTCGTATTATTAGCCATATAATGCTTCAATGATCGATAGAACGACAATTACTATACTTATTACTCTTATTATTATCAATCTAACTCATATTATTACCCATATTATGCTTCTATGATCGATAGAACGAGAATTACTATACTCACTACTCTTAGTATTATCAATCTAACTCATATTATTAGCCATATTATGCTTATATTATCGATAGAACGACAATTACTATACTTATTACTGTTATTATTATCAATCTAACTCATATTATAAGCCATATTATGCTTAAATGATCGATAGAACTACAATTACTATACTCACTACTCTTAGTATTATCAATCTAACTCATATTATTAGCCATATCATGCTTATATTATCGATAGAACGACAGTTACTAGACTTATTACTGTTATTGTTATCAATACAGCTCATATTATTAGCCATATTATGCTTAAATGATCGATAGAACGATAATTACTGTACTTATTACTCTTATTATTATCAATCTAACTCATATTATTAACCATATTTTGCAAATTTGTTCGATAGAACGACAATCACTATACCTATTACACTTATTATTATGAATCTAACTCATATTATTAACCATATTATGTAGATATGATCGATAGAACTACAATTACTATACTCGTTACTCTTATTATCAATCTAACTCATATTATTAGCCATATAATGCTTCAATGATCGATAGAACGACAATTACTATACTTATTACTCTTATTATTAGCAATCTAACTCATATTATTAGCCATATTATGCTTCTATTATCGATAGAACGAGAATTACTATACTCACTAGTCTTAGTATTATCAATCTAACTCATATTATTAGCCATATTATGCTTATATTATCGATAGAACGACAATTACTATACTTATTACTGTTATTATTATCAATCTAACTCATATTATAAGCCATATTATGCTTAAATGATCGATAGAACTACAATTACTATACTCACTACTCTTAGTATTATCAATCTGACTCATATTATTAGCCATATCATGCTTATATTATCGATAGAACGACAATTACTATACTTATTACACTCACTATTATCAGTCTAACTCATATTATTAACCATATTATGCAGATATGATCGATAGCACGACATTTACTATACCTATTACTCTTATTATTATCAGCCTAACTCATATTATTAGCCATATTATGCTTATATGATCGACAGAACGACAACTACTATACTTATTACACTCACTGTTATCAATCTAACTCATATTATTAACCATATTATGCAAATTTGTTCGATAGAACGACAATCACTATACCTATTACACTCATTATTATGAATCTAACTCATATTATTAACCATATTATGTAGATATGATCGATAGAACTACAATTACTATACTCGTTACTCTTATTATCAATCTAACTCATATTATTAGCCATATAATGCTTCAATGATCGATAGAACGACAATTACTATACTTATTACTCTTATTATTATCAATCTAACTCATATTATTAGCCATATTATGCTTATATGATCGATTGAACGACAATTACTATACTTATTACACTCACTATTATCAATCTAACTCATATTATTAACCATATTATGCAGATATGATCGATAGCACGACATTTACTATACCTATTACTCTTACTATTATCAGCCTGACTCATATTATTAGCCATATTATGCTTATATGATCGACAGACCGACAACTACTATATTTATTACACTCACTGTTATCAATCTAACTCATATTATTAACCATATTATGCAAATTTGATCGATAGAACGACAATCACTATACTTATTACTCTTATTATTATCAACCTAACTCATATTATTAGCCATATTATGCTTAAATGATCGATAGATCGATAATTACTATACTTATTACACTTGCTATTATCAATCTAAGTTATATTATTAGCCATATTATGCTTATATAATCGATAGAACGACAATTACTATACCTATTTATCTTATTATTATCAACCTAACTCATATTATAAGCCATATTATGCTTATATGATCGATAGAACGACAATTACTATACTTATTATTCTTATTATTATCAATCTAACTCGTATTATTAGCCATATAATGCTTCAATGATCGATAGAACGACAATTACTATACTTATTACTCTTATTGTTATCAATCTAACTCATATTATTAGCCATATTATGCTTAAATGATCGATAGAACGACAATTACTATACTTATTAGTCTTAGTATTATCAATCTAACTCATATTATTTGCCATATTATGCTTATATTATCGATAGAACGACAATTACTATACCTATTACTCTTATTTTTATCAGCCTAACTCATATTATTAGCCATATTATGCTTATATGATCGACAGAACGACAACTACTATATTTATTACACTCACTGTTATCAATCTAACTCATATTATTAACCATATTATGCAAATTTGATCGATAGAACGACAATCACTATACATATTACTCTTATTATTATGAATCTAACTCATATTATTAACCATATTATGCAGATATGATCGATAGAACGACAATTACTATACTTATTACTCTTATTATAATCAATCTGACTCATATTATTAACCATACTATGCTAATGTGATCGATAGAACGACACTTACTATACTTATTACACTCACTATTATCAATCTAACTCATATTATTAACCATATTATGCAGAAATGATCGATAGCACGACATTTACTATACCTATTACTCTTATTATTATCAGCCTAACTCATATTATTAGACATATTATGCTTATATGATCGACAGAACGACAACTACTATACTTATTACACTCACTGTTATCAATCTAACTCATATTATTAACCATATTATGCAAATTTGATCGATAGAACGACAATCACTATACTTATTACTCTTATTATTATCAACCTAACTCATATTATTAGCCATATTATGCTTAAATGATCGATAGATCGATAATTACTATACCTATTACACTTGCTATTATCAATCTAAGTTATATTATTAGCCATATTATGCTTATATTATCGATAGAACGACAATTACTATACTTATTACTGTTATTATTATCAATCTAACACATATTATAAGCCATATTATGCTTAAATGATCGATAGAACTACAATTACTATACTCACTACTCTTAGTATTATCAATCTAACTCATATTATTAGCCATACCATGCTTATATTATCGATAGAACGACAGTTACTAGACTTATTACTGTTATTGTTATCAATCTAACTCATATTATTAGCCATATTATGCTTAAATGATCGATAGAACGATAATTACTGTACTTATTACTCTTATTATTATCAATCTAACTCATATTATTAACCATATTATGCAAATTTGTTCGATAGAACGACAATCACTATACCTATTACACTTATTATTATGAATCTAACTCATATTATTAACCATATTATGTAGATATGATCGATAGAACTACAATTACTATACTCGTTACTCTTATTATCAATCTAACTCATATTATTAGCCATATAATGCTTCAATGATCGATAGAACGACAATTACTATACTTATTACTCTTATTATTAGCAATCTAACTCATATTATTAGCCATATTATGCTTCTATTATCGATAGAACGAGAATTACTATACTCACTAGTCTTAGTATTATCAATCTAACTCATATTATTAGCCATATTATGCTTATATTATCGATAGAACGACAATTACTATACTTATTACTGTTATTATTATCAATCTAACTCATATTATAAGCCATATTATGCTTAAATGATCGATAGAACTACAATTACTGTACTCACTACTCTTAGTATTATCAATCTAACTCATATTATTAGCCATATCATGCTTATATTATCGATAGAACGACAATTACTAGACTTATTACTGTTATTGTTATCAATCTAACTCATATTATTAGCCATATTATGCTCAAATGATCGATAGAACGATAATTACTATACTTATTACTCTTATTATTATCAATCTAACTCATATTATTAGCCATATTATGCTTATATGATCGATAGAACGACAATTACTATACTTATTACACTCACTATTATCAATCTAACTCATATTATTAACCATATTATGCAGATATGATCGATAGCACGACATTTACTATACCTATTACTCTTATTATTATCAGCCTAACTCATATTATTAGCCATATTATGCTTATATGATCGACAGAACGACAACTACTATATTTATTACACCCACTGTTATCAATCTAACTCATATTATTAACCATATTATGCAAATTTGATCGATAGAACGACAATCACTATACTTATTACTCTTATTATTATGAATCTAACTCATATTATTAACCATATTATGCAGATATGATCGATAGAACGACAATTACTATACTTATTACTCTTATTATAATCAACCTGACTCATATTGTTAACCATACTATGCTAATGTGATCGATAGAACGACACTTACTATACTTATTACACTCACTATTATCAATCTAACTCATATTATTAACCATGTTATGCAGAAATGATCGATAGCACGACATTTACTATACCTATTACTCTTATTATTATCAGCCTAACTCATATTATTAGCCATATTATGCTTATATCATCGACAGAACGACAACTACTATACTTATTACACTCACTGTTATCAATCTAACTCATATTATTAACCATATTATGCAAATTTGATCGATAGAACGACAATCACTATACTTATTACTCTTATTATTATCAACCTAACTCATATTATTAGCCATATTATGCTTAAATGATCGATAGATCGATAATTACTATACTTATTACACTTGCTATTATCAATCTAAGTTATATTATTAGCCATATTATGCTTATATAATCGATAGAACGACAATTACTATACCTATTACTCTTATTATTATCAACCTAACTCATATTATTAGCCATATTATGCTTATATGATCGATAGAACGACAATTACTATACGTATTATTCTTATTATTATCAATCTAACTCGTATTATTAGCCATATTATGCTTATATTATCGATAGAACGACAATTACTATACTTATTACTGTTATTATTATCAATCTAACTCATATTATAAGCCATATTATGCTTAAATGATCGATAGAACTACAATTACTATACTCACTACTCTTAGTATTATCAATCTAACTCATATTATTAGCCATATCATGCTTATATTATCGATAGAACGACAGTTACTAGACTTATTACTGTTATTGTTATCAATACAGCTCATATTATTAGCCATATTATGCTTAAATGATCGATAGAACGATAATTACTGTACTTATTACTCTTATTATTATCAATCTAACTCATATTATTAACCATATTATGCAAATTTGTTCGATAGAACGACAATCACTATACCTATTACACTTATTATTATGAATCTAACTCATATTATTAACCATATTATGTAGATATGATCGATAGAACTACAATTACTATACTCGTTACTCTTATTATCAATCTAACTCATATTATTAGCCATATAATGCTTCAATGATTGATAGAACGACAATTACTATACTTATTACTCTTATTATTAGCAATCTAACTCATATTATTAGCCATATTATGCTTCTATTATCGATAGAACGAGAATTACTATACTCACTAGTCTTAGTATTATCAATCTAACTCATATTATTAGCCATATTATGCTTATATTATCGATAGAACGACAATTACTATACTTATTACTGTTATTATTATCAATCTAACTCATATTATAAGCCATATTATGCTTAAATGATCGATAGAACTACAATTACTATACTCACTACTCTTAGTATTATCAATCTGACTCATATTATTAGCCATATCATGCTTATATTATCGATAGAACGACAATTACTAGACTTATTACTGTTATTGTTATCAATCTAACTCATATTATTAGCCATATTATGCTTAAATGATCGATAGAACGATAATTACTATACTTATTACTCTTATTATTATCAATCTAACTCATATTATTAGCCATATTATGCTTATATGATCGATAGAACGACAATTACTATACTTATTACACTCACTATTATCAGTCTAACTCATATTATTAACCATATTATGCAGATATGATCGATAGCACGACATTTACTATACCTATTACTCTTATTATTATCAGCCTAACTCATATTATTAGCCATATTATGCTTATATGATCGACAGAACGACAACTACTATACTTATTACACTCACTGTTATCAATCTAACTCATATTATTAACCATATTATGCAAATTTGTTCGATAGAACGACAATCACTATACCTATTACACTCATTATTATGAATCTAACTCATATTATTAACCATATTATGTAGATATGATCGATAGAACTACAATTACTATACTCGTTACTCTTATTATCAATCTAACTCATATTATTAGCCATATAATGCTTCAATGATCGATAGAACGACAATTACTATACTTATTACTCTTATTATTATCAATCTAACTCATATTATTAGCCATATTATGCTTATATGATCGATTGAACGACAATTACTATACTTATTACACTCACTATTATCAATCTAACTCATATTATTAACCATATTATGCAGATATGATCGATAGCACGACATTTACTATACCTATTACTCTTACTATTATCAGCCTAACTCATATTATTAGCCATATTATGCTTATATGATCGACAGAACGACAACTACTATATTTATTACACTCACTGTTATCAATCTAACTCATATTATTAACCATATTATGCAAATTTGATCGATAGAACGACAATCACTATACTTATTACTCTTATTATTATCAACCTAACTCATATTATTAGCCATATTATGCTTAAATGATCGATAGATCGATAATTACTATACTTATTACACTTGCTATTATCAATCTAAGTTATATTATTAGCCATATTATGCTTATATAATCGATAGAACGACAATTACTATACCTATTTATCTTATTATTATCAACCTAACTCATATTATAAGCCATATTATGCTTATATGATCGATAGAACGACAATTACTATACTTATTATTCTTATTATTATCAATCTAACTCGTATTATTAGCCATATAATGCTTCAATGATCGATAGAACGACAATTACTATACTTATTACTCTTATTATTATCAATCTAACTCATATTATTAGCCATATTATGCTTAAATGATCGATAGAACGACAATTACTATACTTATTAGTCTTAGTATTATCAATCTAACTCATATTATTTGCCATATTATGCTTATATTATCGATAGAACGACAATTACTATACCTATTACTCTTATTTTTATCAGCCTAACTCATATTATTAGCCATATTATGCTTATATGATCGACAGAACGACAACTACTATATTTATTACACTCACTGTTATCAATCTAACTCATATTATTAACCATATTATGCAAATTTGATCGATAGAACGACAATCACTATACTTATTACTCTTATTATTATGAATCTAACTCATATTATTAACCATATTATGCAGATATGATCGATAGAACGACAATTACTATACTTATTACTCTTATTATAATCAATCTGACTCATATTATTAACCATACTATGCTAATGTGATCGATAGAACGACACTTACTATACTTATTACACTCACTATTATCAATCTAACTCATATTATTAACCATATTATGCAGAAATGATCGATAGCACGACATTTACTATACCTATTACTCTTATTATTATCAGCCTAACTCATATTATTAGCCATATTATGCTTATATGATCGACAGAACGACAACTACTATACTTATTACACTCACTGTTATCAATCTAACTCATATTATTAACCATATTATGCAAATTTGATCGATAGAACGACAATCACTATACTTATTACTCTTATTATTATCAACCTAACTCATATTATTAGCCATATTATGCTTAAATGATCGATAGATCGATAATTACTATACCTATTACACTTGCTATTATCAATCTAAGTTATATTATTAGCCATATTATGCTTATATTATCGATAGAACGACAATTACTATACTTATTACTGTTATTATTATCAATCTAACTCATATTATAAGCCATATTATGCTTAAATGATCGATAGAACTACAATTACTATACTCACTACTCTTAGTATTATCAATCTAACTCATATTATTAGCCATACCATGCTTATATTATCGATAGAACGACAGTTACTAGACTTATTACTGTTATTGTTATCAATCTAACTCATATTATTAGCCATATTATGCTTAAATGATCGATAGAACGATAATTACTGTACTTATTACTCTTATTATTATCAATCTAACTCATATTATTAACCATATTATGCAAATTTGTTCGATAGAACGACAATCACTATACCTATTACACTTATTATTATGAATCTAACTCATATTATTAACCATATTATGTAGATATGATCGATAGAACTACAATTACTATACTCGTTACTCTTATTATCAATCTAACTCATATTATTAGCCATATAATGCTTCAATGATCGATAGAACGACAATTACTATACTTATTACTCTTATTATTAGCAATCTAACTCATATTATTAGCCATATTATGCTTCTATTATCGATAGAACGAGAATTACTATACTCACTAGTCTTAGTATTATCAATCTAACTCATATTATTAGCCATATTATGCTTATATTATCGATAGAACGACAATTACTATACTTATTACTGTTATTATTATCAATCTAACTCATATTATAAGCCATATTATGCTTAAATGATCGATAGAACTACAATTACTGTACTCACTACTCTTAGTATTATCAATCTAACTCATATTATTAGCCATATCATGCTTATATTATCGATAGAACGACAATTACTAGACTTATTACTGTTATTGTTATCAATCTAACTCATATTATTAGCCATATTATGCTTAAATGATCGATAGAACGATAATTACTATACTTATTACTCTTATTATTATCAATCTAACTCATATTATTAGCCATATTATGCTTATATGATCGATAGAACGACAATTACTATACTTATTACACTCACTATTATCAATCTAACTCATATTATTAACCATATTATGCAGATATGATCGATAGCACGACATTTACTATACCTATTACTCTTATTATTATCAGCCTAACTCATATTATTAGCCATATTATGCTTATATGATCGACAGAACGACAACTACTATATTTATTACACCCACTGTTATCAATCTAACTCATATTATTAACCATATTATGCAAATTTGATCGATAGAACGACAATCACTATACTTATTACTCTTATTATTATGAATCTAACTCATATTATTAACCATATTATGCAGATATGATCGATAGAACGACAATTACTATACTTATTACTCTTATTATAATCAACCTGACTCATATTATTAACCATACTATGCTAATGTGATCGATAGAACGACACTTACTATACTTATTACACTCACTATTATCAATCTAACTCATATTATTAACCATGTTATGCAGAAATGATCGATAGCACGACATTTACTATACCTATTACTCTTATTATTATCAGCCTAACTCATATTATTAGCCATATTATGCTTATATGATCGACAGAACGACAACTACTATACTTATTACACTCACTGTTATCAATCTAACTCATATTATTAGCCATATTATGCTTATATAATCGATAGAACGACAATTACTATACCTATTACTCTTATTATTATCAACCTAACTCATATTATTAGCCATATAATGCTTCAATGATCGATAGAACGACAATTACTATACTTATTACTCTTATTATTAGCAATCTAACTCATATTATTAGCCATATTATGCTTCTATTATCGATAGAACGAGAATTACTATACTCACTAGTCTTAGTATTATCAATCTAACTCATATTATTAGCCATATTATGCTTATATTATCGATAGAACGACAATTACTATACTTATTACTGTTATTATTATCAATCTAACTCATATTATAAGCCATATTATGCTTAAATGATCGATAGAACTACAATTACTATACTCACTACTCTTAGTATTATCAATCTGACTCATATTATTAGCCATATCATGCTTATATTATCGATAGAACGACAATTACTATACTTATTACACTCACTATTATCAGTCTAACTCATATTATTAACCATATTATGCAGATATGATCGATAGCACGACATTTACTATACCTATTACTCTTATTATTATCAGCCTAACTCATATTATTAGCCATATTATGCTTATATGATCGACAGAACGACAACTACTATACTTATTACACTCACTGTTATCAATCTAACTCATATTATTAACCATATTATGCAAATTTGTTCGATAGAACGACAATCACTATACCTATTACACTCATTATTATGAATCTAACTCATATTATTAACCATATTATGTAGATATGATCGATAGAACTACAATTACTATACTCGTTACTCTTATTATCAATCTAACTCATATTATTAGCCATATAATGCTTCAATGATCGATAGAACGACAATTACTATACTTATTACTCTTATTATTATCAATCTAACTCATATTATTAGCCATATTATGCTTATATGATCGATTGAACGACAATTACTATACTTATTACACTCACTATTATCAATCTAACTCATATTATTAACCATATTATGCAGATATGATCGATAGCACGACATTTACTATACCTATTACTCTTACTATTATCAGCCTGACTCATATTATTAGCCATATTATGCTTATATGATCGACAGACCGACAACTACTATATTTATTACACTCACTGTTATCAATCTAACTCATATTATTAACCATATTATGCAAATTTGATCGATAGAACGACAATCACTATACTTATTACTCTTATTATTATCAACCTAACTCATATTATTAGCCATATTATGCTTAAATGATCGATAGATCGATAATTACTATACTTATTACACTTGCTATTATCAATCTAAGTTATATTATTAGCCATATTATGCTTATATAATCGATAGAACGACAATTACTATACCTATTTATCTTATTATTATCAACCTAACTCATATTATAAGCCATATTATGCTTATATGATCGATAGAACGACAATTACTATACTTATTATTCTTATTATTATCAATCTAACTCGTATTATTAGCCATATAATGCTTCAATGATCGATAGAACGACAATTACTATACTTATTACTCTTATTATTATCAATCTAACTCATATTATTAGCCATATTATGCTTAAATGATCGATAGAACGACAATTACTATACTTATTAGTCTTAGTATTATCAATCTAACTCATATTATTTGCCATATTATGCTTATATTATCGATAGAACGACAATTACTATACCTATTACTCTTATTTTTATCAGCCTAACTCATATTATTAGCCATATTATGCTTATATGATCGACAGAACGACAACTACTATATTTATTACACTCACTGTTATCAATCTAACTCATATTATTAACCATATTATGCAAATTTGATCGATAGAACGACAATCACTATACATATTACTCTTATTATTATGAATCTAACTCATATTATTAACCATATTATGCAGATATGATCGATAGAACGACAATTACTATACTTATTACTCTTATTATAATCAATCTGACTCATATTATTAACCATACTATGCTAATGTGATCGATAGAACGACACTTACTATACTTATTACACTCACTATTATCAATCTAACTCATATTATTAACCATATTATGCAGAAATGATCGATAGCACGACATTTACTATACCTATTACTCTTATTATTATCAGCCTAACTCATATTATTAGCCATATTATGCTTATATGATCGACAGAACGACAACTACTATACTTATTACACTCACTGTTATCAATCTAACTCATATTATTAACCATATTATGCAAATTTGATCGATAGAACGACAATCACTATACTTATTACTCTTATTATTATCAACCTAACTCATATTATTAGCCATATTATGCTTAAATGATCGATAGATCGATAATTACTATACCTATTACACTTGCTATTATCAATCTAAGTTATATTATTAGCCATATTATGCTTATATTATCGATAGAACGACAATTACTATACTTATTACTGTTATTATTATCAATCTAACTCATATTATAAGCCATATTATGCTTAAATGATCGATAGAACTACAATTACTATACTCACTACTCTTAGTATTATCAATCTAACTCATATTATTAGCCATACCATGCTTATATTATCGATAGAACGACAGTTACTAGACTTATTACTGTTATTGTTATCAATCTAACTCATATTATTAGCCATATTATGCTTAAATGATCGATAGAACGATAATTACTGTACTTATTACTCTTATTATTATCAATCTAACTCATATTATTAACCATATTATGCAAATTTGTTCGATAGAACGACAATCACTATACCTATTACACTTATTATTATGAATCTAACTCATATTATTAACCATATTATGTAGATATGATCGATAGAACTACAATTACTATACTCGTTACTCTTATTATCAATCTAACTCATATTATTAGCCATATAATGCTTCAATGATCGATAGAACGACAATTACTATACTTATTACTCTTATTATTAGCAATCTAACTCATATTATTAGCCATATTATGCTTCTATTATCGATAGAACGAGAATTACTATACTCACTAGTCTTAGTATTATCAATCTAACTCATATTATTAGCCATATTATGCTTATATTATCGATAGAACGACAATTACTATACTTATTACTGTTATTATTATCAATCTAACTCATATTATAAGCCATATTATGCTTAAATGATCGATAGAACTACAATTACTGTACTCACTACTCTTAGTATTATCAATCTAACTCATATTATTAGCCATATCATGCTTATATTATCGATAGAACGACAATTACTAGACTTATTACTGTTATTGTTATCAATCTAACTCATATTATTAGCCATATTATGCTTAAATGATCGATAGAACGATAATTACTATACTTATTACTCTTATTATTATCAATCTAACTCATATTATTAGCCATATTATGCTTATATGATCGATAGAACGACAATTACTATACTTATTACACTCACTATTATCAATCTAACTCATATTATTAACCATATTATGCAGATATGATCGATAGCACGACATTTACTATACCTATTACTCTTATTATTATCAGCCTAACTCATATTATTAGCCATATTATGCTTATATGATCGACAGAACGACAACTACTATATTTATTACACCCACTGTTATCAATCTAACTCATATTATTAACCATATTATGCAAATTTGATCGATAGAACGACAATCACTATACTTATTACTCTTATTATTATGAATCTAACTCATATTATTAACCATATTATGCAGATATGATCGATAGAACGACAATTACTATACTTATTACTCTTATTATAATCAACCTGACTCATATTATTAACCATACTATGCTAATGTGATCGATAGAACGACACTTACTATACTTATTACACTCACTATTATCAATCTAACTCATATTATTAACCATGTTATGCAGAAATGATCGATAGCACGACATTTACTATACCTATTACTCTTATTATTATCAGCCTAACTCATATTATTAGCCATATTATGCTTATATGATCGACAGAACGACAACTACTATACTTATTACACTCACTGTTATCAATCTAACTCATATTATTAGCCATATTATGCTTATATAATCGATAGAACGACAATTACTATACCTATTACTCTTATTATTATCAACCTAACTCATATTATTAGCCATATAATGCTTCAATGATCGATAGAACGACAATTACTATACTTATTACTCTTATTATTAGCAATCTAACTCATATTATTAGCCATATTATGCTTCTATTATCGATAGAACGAGAATTACTATACTCACTAGTCTTAGTATTATCAATCTAACTCATATTATTAGCCATATTATGCTTATATTATCGATAGAACGACAATTACTATACTTATTACTGTTATTATTATCAATCTAACTCATATTATAAGCCATATTATGCTTAAATGATCGATAGAACTACAATTACTATACTCACTACTCTTAGTATTATCAATCTGACTCATATTATTAGCCATATCATGCTTATATTATCGATAGAACGACAATTACTATACTTATTACACTCACTATTATCAGTCTAACTCATATTATTAACCATATTATGCAGATATGATCGATAGCACGACATTTACTATACCTATTACTCTTATTATTATCAGCCTAACTCATATTATTAGCCATATTATGCTTATATGATCGACAGAACGACAACTACTATACTTATTACACTCACTGTTATCAATCTAACTCATATTATTAACCATATTATGCAAATTTGTTCGATAGAACGACAATCACTATACCTATTACACTCATTATTATGAATCTAACTCATATTATTAACCATATTATGTAGATATGATCGATAGAACTACAATTACTATACTCGTTACTCTTATTATCAATCTAACTCATATTATTAGCCATATAATGCTTCAATGATCGATAGAACGACAATTACTATACTTATTACTCTTATTATTATCAATCTAACTCATATTATTAGCCATATTATGCTTATATGATCGATTGAACGACAATTACTATACTTATTACACTCACTATTATCAATCTAACTCATATTATTAACCATATTATGCAGATATGATCGATAGCACGACATTTACTATACCTATTACTCTTACTATTATCAGCCTGACTCATATTATTAGCCATATTATGCTTATATGATCGACAGACCGACAACTACTATATTTATTACACTCACTGTTATCAATCTAACTCATATTATTAACCATATTATGCAAATTTGATCGATAGAACGACAATCACTATACTTATTACTCTTATTATTATCAACCTAACTCATATTATTAGCCATATTATGCTTAAATGATCGATAGATCGATAATTACTATACTTATTACACTTGCTATTATCAATCTAAGTTATATTATTAGCCATATTATGCTTATATAATCGATAGAACGACAATTACTATACCTATTTATCTTATTATTATCAACCTAACTCATATTATAAGCCATATTATGCTTATATGATCGATAGAACGACAATTACTATACTTATTATTCTTATTATTATCAATCTAACTCGTATTATTAGCCATATAATGCTTCAATGATCGATAGAACGACAATTACTATACTTATTACTCTTATTATTATCAATCTAACTCATATTATTAGCCATATTATGCTTAAATGATCGATAGAACGACAATTACTATACTTATTAGTCTTAGTATTATCAATCTAACTCATATTATTTGCCATATTATGCTTATATTATCGATAGAACGACAATTACTATACCTATTACTCTTATTTTTATCAGCCTAACTCATATTATTAGCCATATTATGCTTATATGATCGACAGAACGACAACTACTATATTTATTACACTCACTGTTATCAATCTAACTCATATTATTAACCATATTATGCAAATTTGATCGATAGAACGACAATCACTATACATATTACTCTTATTATTATGAATCTAACTCATATTATTAACCATATTATGCAGATATGATCGATAGAACGACAATTACTATACTTATTACTCTTATTATAATCAATCTGACTCATATTATTAACCATACTATGCTAATGTGATCGATAGAACGACACTTACTATACTTATTACACTCACTATTATCAATCTAACTCATATTATTAACCATATTATGCAGAAATGATCGATAGCACGACATTTACTATACCTATTACTCTTATTATTATCAGCCTAACTCATATTATTAGACATATTATGCTTATATGATCGACAGAACGACAACTACTATACTTATTACACTCACTGTTATCAATCTAACTCATATTATTAACCATATTATGCAAATTTGATCGATAGAACGACAATCACTATACTTATTACTCTTATTATTATCAACCTAACTCATATTATTAGCCATATTATGCTTAAATGATCGATAGATCGATAATTACTATACCTATTACACTTGCTATTATCAATCTAAGTTATATTATTAGCCATATTATGCTTATATTATCGATAGAACGACAATTACTGTACTTATTACTCTTATTATTATCAATCTAACTCATATTATTAACCATATTATGCAAATTTGTTCGATAGAACGACAATCACTATACCTATTACACTTATTATTATGAATCTAACTCATATTATTAACCATATTATGTAGATATGATCGATAGAACTACAATTACTATACTCGTTACTCTTATTATCAATCTAACTCATATTATTAGCCATATAATGCTTCAATGATCGATAGAACGACAATTACTATACTTATTACTCTTATTATTAGCAATCTAACTCATATTATTAGCCATATTATGCTTCTATTATCGATAGAACGAGAATTACTATACTCACTAGTCTTAGTATTATCAATCTAACTCATATTATTAGCCATATTATGCTTATATTATCGATAGAACGACAATTACTATACTTATTACTGTTATTATTATCAATCTAACTCATATTATAAGCCATATTATGCTTAAATGATCGATAGAACTACAATTACTGTACTCACTACTCTTAGTATTATCAATCTAACTCATATTATTAGCCATATCATGCTTATATTATCGATAGAACGACAATTACTAGACTTATTACTGTTATTGTTATCAATCTAACTCATATTATTAGCCATATTATGCTCAAATGATCGATAGAACGATAATTACTATACTTATTACTCTTATTATTATCAATCTAACTCATATTATTAGCCATATTATGCTTATATGATCGATAGAACGACAATTACTATACTTATTACACTCACTATTATCAATCTAACTCATATTATTAACCATATTATGCAGATATGATCGATAGCACGACATTTACTATACCTATTACTCTTATTATTATCAGCCTAACTCATATTATTAGCCATATTATGCTTATATGATCGACAGAACGACAACTACTATATTTATTACACCCACTGTTATCAATCTAACTCATATTATTAACCATATTATGCAAATTTGATCGATAGAACGACAATCACTATACTTATTACTCTTATTATTATGAATCTAACTCATATTATTAACCATATTATGCAGATATGATCGATAGAACGACAATTACTATACCTATTACTCTTATTATAATCAACCTGACTCATATTGTTAACCATACTATGCTAATGTGATCGATAGAACGACACTTACTATACTTATTACACTCACTATTATCAATCTAACTCATATTATTAACCATGTTATGCAGAAATGATCGATAGCACGACATTTACTATACCTATTACTCTTATTATTATCAGCCTAACTCATATTATTAGCCATATTATGCTTATATGATCGACAGAACGACAACTACTATACTTATTACACTCACTGTTATCAATCTAACTCATATTATTAACCATATTATGCAAATTTGATCGATAGAACGACAATCACTATACTTATTACTCTTATTATTATCAACCTAACTCATATTATTAGCCATATTATGCTTAAATGATCGATAGATCGATAATTACTATACTTATTACACTTGCTATTATCAATCTAAGTTATATTATTAGCCATATTATGCTTATATAATCGATAGAACGACAATTACTATACCTATTACTCTTATTATTATCAACCTAACTCATATTATTAGCCATATTATGCTTATATGATCGATAGAACGACAATTACTATACGTATTATTCTTATTATTATCAATCTAACTCGTATTATTAGCCATATTATGCTTATATTATCGATAGAACGACAATTACTATACTTATTACTGTTATTATTATCAATCTAACTCATATTATAAGCCATATTATGCTTAAATGATCGATAGAACTACAATTACTATACTCACTACTCTTAGTATTATCAATCTAACTCATATTATTAGCCATATCATGCTTATATTATCGATAGAACGACAGTTACTAGACTTATTACTGTTATTGTTATCAATACAGCTCATATTATTAGCCATATTATGCTTAAATGATCGATAGAACGATAATTACTGTACTTATTACTCTTATTATTATCAATCTAACTCATATTATTAACCATATTATGCAAATTTGTTCGATAGAACGACAATCACTATACCTATTACACTTATTATTATGAATCTAACTCATATTATTAACCATATTATGTAGATATGATCGATAGAACTACAATTACTATACTCGTTACTCTTATTATCAATCTAACTCATATTATTAGCCATATAATGCTTCAATGATTGATAGAACGACAATTACTATACTTATTACTCTTATTATTAGCAATCTAACTCATATTATTAGCCATATTATGCTTCTATTATCGATAGAACGAGAATTACTATACTCACTAGTCTTAGTATTATCAATCTAACTCATATTATTAGCCATATTATGCTTATATTATCGATAGAACGACAATTACTATACTTATTACTGTTATTATTATCAATCTAACTCATATTATAAGCCATATTATGCTTAAATGATCGATAGAACTACAATTACTATACTCACTACTCTTAGTATTATCAATCTGACTCATATTATTAGCCATATCATGCTTATATTATCGATAGAACGACAATTACTAGACTTATTACTGTTATTGTTATCAATCTAACTCATATTATTAGCCATATTATGCTTAAATGATCGATAGAACGATAATTACTATACTTATTACTCTTATTATTATCAATCTAACTGATATTATTAGCCATATTATGCTTATATGATCGATAGAACGACAATTACTATACTTATTACACTCACTATTATCAGTCTAACTCATATTATTAACCATATTATGCAGATATGATCGATAGCACGACATTTACTATACCTATTACTCTTATTATTATCAGCCTAACTCATATTATTAGCCATATTATGCTTATATGATCGACAGAACGACAACTACTATACTTATTACACTCACTGTTATCAATCTAACTCATATTATTAACCATATTATGCAAATTTGTTCGATAGAACGACAATCACTATACCTATTACACTCATTATTATGAATCTAACTCATATTATTAACCATATTATGTAGATATGATCGATAGAACTACAATTACTATACTCGTTACTCTTATTATCAATCTAACTCATATTATTAGCCATATAATGCTTCAATGATCGATAGAACGACAATTACTATACTTATTACTCTTATTATTATCAATCTAACTCATATTATTAGCCATATTATGCTTATATGATCGATTGAACGACAATTACTATACTTATTACACTCACTATTATCAATCTAACTCATATTATTAACCATATTATGCAGATATGATCGATAGCACGACATTTACTATACCTATTACTCTTACTATTATCAGCCTAACTCATATTATTAGCCATATTATGCTTATATGATCGACAGAACGACAACTACTATATTTATTACACTCACTGTTATCAATCTAACTCATATTATTAACCATATTATGCAAATTTGATCGATAGAACGACAATCACTATACTTATTACTCTTATTATTATCAACCTAACTCATATTATTAGCCATATTATGCTTAAATGATCGATAGATCGATAATTACTATACTTATTACACTTGCTATTATCAATCTAAGTTATATTATTAGCCATATTATGCTTATATAATCGATAGAACGACAATTACTATACCTATTTATCTTATTATTATCAACCTAACTCATATTATAAGCCATATTATGCTTATATGATCGATAGAACGACAATTACTATACTTATTATTCTTATTATTATCAATCTAACTCGTATTATTAGCCATATAATGCTTCAATGATCGATAGAACGACAATTACTATACTTATTACTCTTATTATTATCAATCTAACTCATATTATTAGCCATATTATGCTTAAATGATCGATAGAACGACAATTACTATACTTATTAGTCTTAGTATTATCAATCTAACTCATATTATTTGCCATATTATGCTTATATTATCGATAGAACGACAATTACTATACCTATTACTCTTATTTTTATCAGCCTAACTCATATTATTAGCCATATTATGCTTATATGATCGACAGAACGACAACTACTATATTTATTACACTCACTGTTATCAATCTAACTCATATTATTAACCATATTATGCAAATTTGATCGATAGAACGACAATCACTATACTTATTACTCTTATTATTATGAATCTAACTCATATTATTAACCATATTATGCAGATATGATCGATAGAACGACAATTACTATACTTATTACTCTTATTATAATCAATCTGACTCATATTATTAACCATACTATGCTAATGTGATCGATAGAACGACACTTACTATACTTATTACACTCACTATTATCAATCTAACTCATATTATTAACCATATTATGCAGAAATGATCGATAGCACGACATTTACTATACCTATTACTCTTATTATTATCAGCCTAACTCATATTATTAGCCATATTATGCTTATATGATCGACAGAACGACAACTACTATACTTATTACACTCACTGTTATCAATCTAACTCATATTATTAACCATATTATGCAAATTTGATCGATAGAACGACAATCACTATACTTATTACTCTTATTATTATCAACCTAACTCATATTATTAGCCATATTATGCTTAAATGATCGATAGATCGATAATTACTATACCTATTACACTTGCTATTATCAATCTAAGTTATATTATTAGCCATATTATGCTTATATTATCGATAGAACGACAATTACTATACTTATTACTGTTATTATTATCAATCTAACTCATATTATAAGCCATATTATGCTTAAATGATCGATAGAACTACAATTACTATACTCACTACTCTTAGTATTATCAATCTAACTCATATTATTAGCCATACCATGCTTATATTATCGATAGAACGACAGTTACTAGACTTATTACTGTTATTGTTATCAATCTAACTCATATTATTAGCCATATTATGCTTAAATGATCGATAGAACGATAATTACTGTACTTATTACTCTTATTATTATCAATCTAACTCATATTATTAACCATATTATGCAAATTTGTTCGATAGAACGACAATCACTATACCTATTACACTTATTATTATGAATCTAACTCATATTATTAACCATATTATGTAGATATGATCGATAGAACTACAATTACTATACTCGTTACTCTTATTATCAATCTAACTCATATTATTAGCCATATAATGCTTCAATGATCGATAGAACGACAATTACTATACTTATTACTCTTATTATTAGCAATCTAACTCATATTATTAGCCATATTATGCTTCTATTATCGATAGAACGAGAATTACTATACTCACTAGTCTTAGTATTATCAATCTAACTCATATTATTAGCCATATTATGCTTATATTATCGATAGAACGACAATTACTATACTTATTACTGTTATTATTATCAATCTAACTCATATTATAAGCCATATTATGCTTAAATGATCGATAGAACTACAATTACTGTACTCACTACTCTTAGTATTATCAATCTAACTCATATTATTAGCCATATCATGCTTATATTATCGATAGAACGACAATTACTAGACTTATTACTGTTATTGTTATCAATCTAACTCATATTATTAGCCATATTATGCTTAAATGATCGATAGAACGATAATTACTATACTTATTACTCTTATTATTATCAATCTAACTCATATTATTAGCCATATTATGCTTATATGATCGATAGAACGACAATTACTATACTTATTACACTCACTATTATCAATCTAACTCATATTATTAACCATATTATGCAGATATGATCGATAGCACGACATTTACTATACCTATTACTCTTATTATTATCAGCCTAACTCATATTATTAGCCATATTATGCTTATATGATCGACAGAACGACAACTACTATATTTATTACACCCACTGTTATCAATCTAACTCATATTATTAACCATATTATGCAAATTTGATCGATAGAACGACAATCACTATACTTATTACTCTTATTATTATGAATCTAACTCATATTATTAACCATATTATGCAGATATGATCGATAGAACGACAATTACTATACTTATTACTCTTATTATAATCAACCTGACTCATATTATTAACCATACTATGCTAATGTGATCGATAGAACGACACTTACTATACTTATTACACTCACTATTATCAATCTAACTCATATTATTAACCATGTTATGCAGAAATGATCGATAGCACGACATTTACTATACCTATTACTCTTATTATTATCAGCCTAACTCATATTATTAGCCATATTATGCTTATATGATCGACAGAACGACAACTACTATACTTATTACACTCACTGTTATCAATCTAACTCATATTATTAGCCATATTATGCTTATATAATCGATAGAACGACAATTACTATACCTATTACTCTTATTATTATCAACCTAACTCATATTATTAGCCATATAATGCTTCAATGATCGATAGAACGACAATTACTATACTTATTACTCTTATTATTATCAATCTAACTCGTATTATTAGCCATATTATGCTTAAATGATCGATAGAACGACAATTACTATACTTATTAGTCTTAATATTATCAATCTAACTCATATTATTAGCCATATTATGCTTATATTATCGATAGAACGAGAATTACTATACTCACTACTCTTAGTATTATCAATCTAACTCATATTATTAGCCATATTATGCTTATATTATCGATAGAACGACAATTACTATACTTATTACTGTTATTATTATCAATCTAACTCATATTATAAGCCATATTATGCTTAAATGATCGATAGAACTACAATTACTATACTCACTACTCTTAGTATTATCAATCTAACTGATATTATTAGCCATATCATGCTTATATTATCGATAGAACGACAATTACTAGACTTATTACTGTTATTGTTATCAATCTAACTCATATTATTAGCCATATTATGCTTAAATGATCGATAGAACGATAATTACTAAACTTATTACTCTTATTATTATCAATCTAACTCATATTATTAGCCATATTATGCTTATATGATCGATAGAACGACAATTACTATACTTATTACACTCACTATTATCAATCTAACTCATATTATTAACCATATTATGCAGATATGATCGATAGCACGACATTTACTATACCTATTACTCTTATTATTATCAGCCTAACTCATATTATTAGCCATATTATGCTTATATGATCGACAGAACGACAACTACAATATTTATTACACTCACTGTTATCAATCTAACTCATATTATTAACCATATTATGCAAATTTGATCGATAGAACGACAATCACTATACTTATTACTCTTATTATTATGAATCTAACTCATATTATTAACCATATTATGCAGATATGATCGATAGAACGACAATTACTATACTTATTACTCTTATTATAATCAACCTGACTCATATTATTAACCATACTATGCTAATGTGATCGATAGAACGACACTTACTATACTTATTACACTCACTATTATCAATCTAACTCATATTATTAACCATATTATGCAGAAATGATCGATAGCACGACATTTACTATACCTATTACTCTTATTATTATCAGCCTAACTCATATTATTAGCCATATTATGCTTATATGATCGACAGAACGACAACTACTATACTTATTACACTCACTGTTATCAATCTAACTCATATTATTAACCATATTATGCAAATTTGATCGATAGAACGACAATCACTATACTTATTACTCTTATTATTATCAACCTAACTCATATTATTAGCCATATTATGCTTAAATGATCGATAGATCGATAATTACTATACTTATTACACTTGCTATTATCAATCTAAGTTATATTAGTAGCCATATTATGCTTATATAATCGATAGAACGACAATTACTATACTTATTACTCTTATTATTATCAACCTAACTCATATTATTAGCCATATTATGCTTATATGATCGATAGAACGACAATTACTATACTTATTATTCTTATTATTATCAATCTAACTCGTATTATTAGCCATATAATGCTTCAATGATCGATAGAACGACAATTACTATACTTATTACTCTTATTATTATCAATCTGACTCATATTATTAGCCATATTATGCTTCTATGATCGATAGAACGAGAATTACTATACTCACTACTCTTAGTATTATCAATCTAACTCATATTATTAGCCATATTATGCTTATATTATCGATAGAACGACAATTACTATACTTATTACTGTTATTATTATCAATCTAACTCATATTATAAGCCATATTATGCTTAAATGATCGATAGAACTACAATTACTATACTCACTACTCTTAGTATTATCAATCTAACTCATATTATTAGCCATATTATGCTTAAATGATCGATAGAACGATAATTACTATACTTATTACTCTTATTATTATCAATCTAACTCATATTATTAACCATATTATGCAAATTTGTTCGATAGAACGACAATCACTATACCTATTACACTTATTATTATGAATCTAACTCATATTATTAACCATATTATGTAGATATGATCGATAGAACTACAATTACTATACTCGTTACTCTTATTATCAATCTAACTCATATTATTAGCCATATAATGCTTCAATGATCGATAGAACGACAATTACTATACTTATTACTCTTATTATTAGCAATCTAACTCATATTATTAGCCATATTATGCTTCTATTATCGATAGAACGAGAATTACTATACTCACTAGTCTTAGTATTATCAATCTAACTCATATTATTAGCCATATTATGCTTATATTATCGATAGAACGACAATTACTATACTTATTACTGTTATTATTATCAATCTAACTCATATTATAAGCCATATTATGCTTAAATGATCGATAGAACTACAATTACTGTACTCACTACTCTTAGTATTATCAATCTAACTCATATTATTAGCCATATCATGCTTATATTATCGATAGAACGACAATTACTAGACTTATTACTGTTATTGTTATCAATCTAACTCATATTATTAGCCATATTATGCTTAAATGATCGATAGAACGATAATTACTATACTTATTACTCTTATTATTATCAATCTAACTCATATTACTAGCCATATTATGCTTATATGATCGATAGAACGACAATTACTATACTTATTACACTCACTATTATCAATCTAACTCATATTATTAACCATATTATGCAGATATGATCGATAGCACGACATTTACTATACCTATTACTCTTATTATTATCAGCCTAACTCATATTATTAGCCATATTATGCTTATATGATCGACAGAACGACAACTACTATATTTATTACACCCACTGTTATCAATCTAACTCATATTATTAACCATATTATGCAAATTTGATCGATAGAACGACAATCACTATACTTATTACTCTTATTATTATGAATCTAACTCATATTATTAACCATATTATGCAGATATGATCGATAGAACGACAATTACTATACTTATTACTCTTATTATAATCAACCTGACTCATATTATTAACCATACTATGCTAATGTGATCGATAGAACGACACTTACTATACTTATTACACTCACTATTATCAATCTAACTCATATTATTAACCATGTTATGCAGAAATGATCGATAGCACGACATTTACTATACCTATTACTCTTATTATTATCAGCCTAACTCATATTATTAGCCATATTATGCTTATATGATCGACAGAACGACAACTACTATACTTATTACACTCACTGTTATCAATCTAACTCATATTATTAGCCATATTATGCTTATATAATCGATAGAACGACAATTACTATACCTATTACTCTTATTATTATCAACCTAACTCATATTATTAGCCATATAATGCTTCAATGATCGATAGAACGACAATTACTATACTTATTACTCTTATTATTATCAATCTAACTCGTATTATTAGCCATATTATGCTTAAATGATCGATAGAACGACAATTACTATACTTATTAGTCTTAATATTATCAATCTAACTCATATTATTAGCCATATTATGCTTATATTATCGATAGAACGAGAATTACTATACTCACTACTCTTAGTATTATCAATCTAACTCATATTATTAGCCATATTATGCTTATATTATCGATAGAACGACAATTACTATACTTATTACTGTTATTATTATCAATCTAACTCATATTATAAGCCATATTATGCTTAAATGATCGATAGAACTACAATTACTATACTCACTACTCTTAGTATTATCAATCTAACTGATATTATTAGCCATATCATGCTTATATTATCGATAGAACGACAATTACTAGACTTATTACTGTTATTGTTATCAATCTAACTCATATTATTAGCCATATTATGCTTAAATGATCGATAGAACGATAATTACTAAACTTATTACTCTTATTATTATCAATCTAACTCATATTATTAGCCATATTATGCTTATATGATCGATAGAACGACAATTACTATACTTATTACACTCACTATTATCAATCTAACTCATATTATTAACCATATTATGCAGATATGATCGATAGCACGACATTTACTATACCTATTACTCTTATTATTATCAGCCTAACTCATATTATTAGCCATATTATGCTTATATGATCGACAGAACGACAACTACAATATTTATTACACTCACTGTTATCAATCTAACTCATATTATTAACCATATTATGCAAATTTGATCGATAGAACGACAATCACTATACTTATTACTCTTATTATTATGAATCTAACTCATATTATTAACCATATTATGCAGATATGATCGATAGAACGACAATTACTATACTTATTACTCTTATTATAATCAACCTGACTCATATTATTAACCATACTATGCTAATGTGATCGATAGAACGACACTTACTATACTTATTACACTCACTATTATCAATCTAACTCATATTATTAACCATATTATGCAGAAATGATCGATAGCACGACATTTACTATACCTATTACTCTTATTATTATCAGCCTAACTCATATTATTAGCCATATTATGCTTATATGATCGACAGAACGACAACTACTATACTTATTACACTCACTGTTATCAATCTAACTCATATTATTAACCATATTATGCAAATTTGATCGATAGAACGACAATCACTATACTTATTACTCTTATTATTATCAACCTAACTCATATTATTAGCCATATTATGCTTAAATGATCGATAGATCGATAATTACTATACTTATTACACTTGCTATTATCAATCTAAGTTATATTAGTAGCCATATTATGCTTATATAATCGATAGAACGACAATTACTATACTTATTACTCTTATTATTATCAACCTAACTCATATTATTAGCCATATTATGCTTATATGATCGATAGAACGACAATTACTATACTTATTATTCTTATTATTATCAATCTAACTCGTATTATTAGCCATATAATGCTTCAATGATCGATAGAACGACAATTACTATACTTATTACTCTTATTATTATCAATCTGACTCATATTATTAGCCATATTATGCTTCTATGATCGATAGAACGAGAATTACTATACTCACTACTCTTAGTATTATCAATCTAACTCATATTATTAGCCATATTATGCTTATATTATCGATAGAACGACAATTACTATACTTATTACTGTTATTATTATCAATCTAACTCATATTATAAGCCATATTATGCTTAAATGATCGATAGAACTACAATTACTATACTCACTACTCTTAGTATTATCAATCTAACTCATATTATTAGCCATATTATGCTTAAATGATCGATAGAACGATAATTACTACACTTATTACTCTTATTATTATCAATCTAACTCATATTATTAACCATATTATGCAAATTTGTTCGATAGAACGACAATCACTATACCTATTACACTTATTATTATGAATCTAACTCATATTATTAACCATATTATGTAGATATGATCGATAGAACTACAATTACTATACTCGTTACTCTTATTATCAATCTAACTCATATTATTAGCCATATAATGCTTCAATGATCGATAGAACGACAATTACTATACTTATTACTCTTATTATTAGCAATCTAACTCATATTATTAGCCATATTATGCTTCTATTATCGATAGAACGAGAATTACTATACTCACTAGTCTTAGTATTATCAATCTAACTCATATTATTAGCCATATTATGCTTATATTATCGATAGAACGACAATTACTATACTTATTACTGTTATTATTATCAATCTAACTCATATTATAAGCCATATTATGCTTAAATGATCGATAGAACTACAATTACTGTACTCACTACTCTTAGTATTATCAATCTAACTCATATTATTAGCCATATCATGCTTATATTATCGATAGAACGACAATTACTAGACTTATTACTGTTATTGTTATCAATCTAACTCATATTATTAGCCATATTATGCTTAAATGATCGATAGAACGATAATTACTATACTTATTACTCTTATTATTATCAATCTAACTCATATTATTAGCCATATTATGCTTATATGATCGATAGAACGACAATTACTATACTTATTACACTCACTATTATCAATCTAACTCATATTATTAACCATATTATGCAGATATGATCGATAGCACGACATTTACTATACCTATTACTCTTATTATTATCAGCCTAACTCATATTATTAGCCATATTATGCTTATATGATCGACAGAACGACAACTACTATATTTATTACACCCACTGTTATCAATCTAACTCATATTATTAACCATATTATGCAAATTTGATCGATAGAACGACAATCACTATACTTATTACTCTTATTATTATGAATCTAACTCATATTATTAACCATATTATGCAGATATGATCGATAGAACGACAATTACTATACTTATTACTCTTATTATAATCAACCTGACTCATATTATTAACCATACTATGCTAATGTGATCGATAGAACGACACTTACTATACTTATTACACTCACTATTATCAATCTAACTCATATTATTAACCATGTTATGCAGAAATGATCGATAGCACGACATTTACTATACCTATTACTCTTATTATTATCAGCCTAACTCATATTATTAGCCATATTATGCTTATATGATCGACAGAACGACAACTACTATACTTATTACACTCACTGTTATCAATCTAACTCATATTATTAGCCATATTATGCTTATATAATCGATAGAACGACAATTACTATACCTATTACTCTTATTATTATCAACCTAACTCATATTATTAGCCATATAATGCTTCAATGATCGATAGAACGACAATTACTATACTTATTACTCTTATTATTATCAATCTAACTCGTATTATTAGCCATATTATGCTTAAATGATCGATAGAACGACAATTACTATACTTATTAGTCTTAATATTATCAATCTAACTCATATTATTAGCCATATTATGCTTATATTATCGATAGAACGACAATTACTATACCTATTACTCTTATTATTATCAGCCTAACTCATATTATTAGCCATATTATGCTTATATGATCGACAGAACGACAACTACTATATTTATTACACTCACTGTTATCAATCTAACTCATATTATTAACCATATTATGCAAATTTGATCGATAGAACGACAATCACTATACTTATTACTCTTATTATTATGAATCTAACTCATATTATTAACCATATTATGCAGATGTGATCGATAGAACGACAATTACTATACTTATTACTCTTATTATAATCAATCTGACTCATATTATTAACCATACTATGCTAATGTGATCGATAGAACGACACTTACTATACTTATTACACTCACTATTATCAATCTAACTCATATTATTAACCATGTTATGCAGAAATGATCGATAGCACGACATTTACTATACCTATTACTCTTATTATTATCAGCCTAACTCATATTATTAGCCATATTATGCTTATATGATCGACAGAACGACAACTACTATATTTATTACACCCACTGTTATCAATCTAACTCATATTATTAACCATATTATGCAAATTTGATCGATAGAACGACAATTACTATACTTATTACTCTTATTATTAGCAATCTAACTCATATTATTAGCCATATTATGCTTCTATTATCGATAGAACGAGAATTACTATACTCACTACTCTTAGTATTATCAATCTAACTCATATTATTAGCCATATTATGCTTAAATGATCGATAGAACTACAATTACTATACTCACTACTCTTAGTATTATCAATCTAACTCATATTATTAGCCATATCATGCTTATATTATCGATAGAACGACAATTACTAGACTTATTACTGTTATTGTTATCAATCTAACTCATATTATTAGCCATATTATGCTTAAATGATCGATAGAACGATAATTACTATACTTATTACTCTTATTATTATCAATCTAACTCATATTATTAGCCATATTATGCTTATATGATCGATAGAACGACAATTACTATACTTATTACACTCACTATTATCAATCTAACTGATATTATTAACCATATTATGCAGATATGATCGATAGCACGACATTTACTATACCTATTACTCTTATTATTATCAGCCTAACTCATATTATTAGCCATATTATGCTTATATGATCGACAGAACGACAACTACTATATTTATTACACTCACTGTTATCAATCTAACTCATATTATTAACCATATTATGCAAATTTGATCGATAGAACGACAATCACTATACTTATTACTCTTATTATTATGAATCTAACTCATATTATTAACCATATTATGCAGATATGATCGATAGAACGACAATTACTATACTTATTACTCTTATTATAATCAACCTGACTCATATTATTAACCATACTATGCTAATGTGATCGATAGAACGACACTTACTATACTTATTACACTCACTATTATCAATCTAACTCATATTATTAACCATATTATGCAGAAATGATCGATAGCACGACATTTACTATACCTATTACTCTTATTATTATCAGCCTAACTCATATTATTAGCCATATTATGCTTATATGATCGACAGAACGACAACTACTGTACTTATTACACTCACTGTTATCAATCTAACTCATATTATTAACCATATTATGCAAATTTGATCGATAGAACGACAATCACTATACTTATTACTCTTATTATTATCAACCTAACTCATATTATTAGCCATATTATGCTTAAATGATCGATAGATCGATAATTACTATACTTATTACACTTGCTATTATCAATCTAAGTTATATTATTAGCCATATTATGCTTATATAATCGATAGAACGACAATTACTATACCTATTACTCTTATTATTATCAACCTAACTCATATTATTAGCCATATTATGCTTATATGATCGATAGAACGACAATTACTATACTTATTATTCTTATTATTATCAATCTAACTCGTATTATTAGCCATATAATGCTTCAATGATCGATAGAACGACAATTACTATACTTATTACTCTTATTATTATCAATCTAACTCATATTATAAGCCATATTATGCTTAAATGATCGATAGAACTACAATTACTATACTCACTACTCTTAGTATTATCAATCTAACTCATATTATTAGCCATATCATGCTTATATTATCGATAGAACGACAATTACTAGACTTATTACTGTTATTGTTATCAATCTAACTCATATTATTAGCCATATTATGCTTAAATGATCGATAGAACGATAATTACTATACTTATTACTCTTATTATTATCAATCTAACTCATATTATTAGCCATATTATGCTTATATGATCGATAGAACGACAATTACTATACTTATTACACTCACTATTATCAATCTAACTCATATTATTAACCATATTATGCAGATATGATCGATAGCACGACATTTACTATACCTATTACTCTTATTATTATCAGCCTAACTCATATTATTAGCCATATTATGCTTATATGATCGACAGAACGACAACTACTATATTTATTACACTCACTGTTATCAATCTAACTCATATTATTAACCATATTATGCAAATTTGATCGATAGAACGACAATCACTATACTTATTACTCTTATTATTATGAATCTAACTCATATTATTAACCATATTATGCAGATATGATCGATAGAACGACAATTACTATACTTATTACTCTTATTATAATCAACCTGACTCATATTATTAACCATACTATGCTAATGTGATCGATAGAACGACACTTACTATACTTATTACACTCACTATTATCAATCTAACTCATATTATTAACCATATTATGCAGAAATGATCGATAGCACGACATTTACTATACCTATTACTCTTATTATTATCAGCCTAACTCATATTATTAGCCATATTATGCTTATATGATCGACAGAACGACAACTACTATACTTATTACACTCACTGTTATCAATCTAACTCATATTATTAACCATATTATGCAAATTTGATCGATAGAACGACAATCACTATACTTATTACTCTTATTATTATCAACCTAACTCATATTATTAGCCATATTATGCTTAAATGATCGATAGATCGATAATTACTATACTTATTACACTTGCTATTATCAATCTAAGTTATATTATTAGCCATATTATGCTTATATGATCGATAGAACGACAATTACTATACCTATTACTCTTATTATTATCAACCTAACTCATATTATTAGCCATATTATGCTTATATGATCGATAGAACGACAATTACTATACTTATTATTCTTATTATTATCAATCTAACTCGTATTATTAGCCATATAATGCTTCAATGATCGATGGAACGACAATTACTATACTTATTACTCTTATTATTATCAATCTGACTCATATTATTAGCCATATTATGCTTCTATGATCGATAGAACGAGAATTACTATACTCACTACTCTTAGTATTATCAATCTAACTCATATTATTAGCCATATTATGCTTATATTATCGATAGAACGACAATTACTATACTTATTACTGTTATTATTATCAATCTAACTCATATTATAAGCCATATTATGCTTAAATGATCGATAGAACTACAATTACTATACTCACTACTCTTAGTATTATCAATCTAACTCATATTATTAGCCATATTATGCTTAAATGATCGATAGAACGATAATTACTATACTTATTACTCTTATTATTATCAATCTAACTCATATTATTAACCATATTATGCAAATTTGTTCGATAGAACGACAATCACTATACCTATTACACTTATTATTATGAATCTAACTCATATTATTAACCATATTATGTAGATATGATCGATAGAACTACAATTACTATACTCGTTACTCTTATTATCAATCTAACTCATACTATTAGCCATATAATGCTTCAATGATCG
Organism: Megachile rotundata; assembly: GCF_050947335.1. Taxonomy (NCBI): domain Eukaryota; kingdom Metazoa; phylum Arthropoda; class Insecta; order Hymenoptera; family Megachilidae; genus Megachile; species Megachile rotundata. The sequence goes on along the minus strand of NW_027473472.1, from coordinate 122,795 downwards.
ATAGAACGACAATTACTATACTTATTACTCTTATTATTATCAATCTAACTCATATTATTAGCCATATTATGCTTATATGATCGATTGAACGACAATTACTATACTTATTACACTCACTATTATCAATCTAACTCATATTATTAACCATATTATGCAGATATGATCGATAGCACGACATTTACTATACCTATTACTCTTATTATTATCAGCCTAACTCATATTATTAGCCATATTATGCTTATATGATCGACAGAACGACAACTACTATATTTATTACACTCACTGTTATCAATTTAACTCATATTATTAACCATATTATGCAAATTTGATCGATAGAACGACAATCACTATACTTATTACTCTTATTATTATGAATCTAACTCATATTATTAACCATATTATGCAGATATGATCGATAGAACGACAATTACTGTACTTATTACTCTTATTATAATCAATCTGACTCATATTATTAACCATACTATGCTAATGTGATCGATAGAACGACACTTACTATACTTATTACACTCACTATTATCAATCTAACTCATATTATTAACCATATTATGCAGAAATGATCGATAGCACGACATTTACTATACATATTACTCTTATTATTATCAGCCTAACTCATATTATTAGCCATATTATGCTTATATGATCGACAGAACGACAACTACTATACTTATTACACTCACTGTTATCAATCTAACTCATATTATTAACCATATTATGCAAATTTGATCGATAGAACGACAATCACTATACTTATTACTCTTATTATTATCAACCTAACTCATATTATTAGCCATATTATGCTTAAATGATCGATAGATCGATAATTACTATACTTATTACACTTGCTATTATCAATCTAAGTTATATTATTAGCCATATTATGCTTATATAATCGATAGAACGACAATTACTATACCTATTACTCTTATTATTATCAACATAACTCATATTATTAGCCATATTATGCTTATATGATCGATAGAACGACAATTACTATACTTATTATTCTTATTATTATCAATCTAACTCGTATTATAAGCCATATTATGCTTAAATGATCGATAGAACTACAATTACTATACTCACTACTCTTAGTATTATCAATCTAACTCATATTATTAGCCATATTATGCTTAAATGATCGATAGAACGATAATTACTATACTTATTACTCTTATTATTATCAATCTAGCTCATATTATTAACCATATTATGCTAATATGATCGATAAAACGACAATTACTATACTTATTACACTCACTATTATCAATCTAACTCATATTATTAGCCATATTATGCTTATATTATCGATAGAACGACAATTACTATACTTATTACTGTTATTGTTATCAATCTAACTCATATTATAAGCCATATTATGCTTAAATGATCGATAGAACTACAATTACTATACTCACTACTCTTAGTATTATCAATCTAACTCATATTATTAGCCATATTATGCTTATATTATCGATAGAACGACAATTACTATACTTATTACTGTTATTGTTATCAATCTAACTCATATTATAAGCCATATTATGCTTAAATGATCGATAGAACTACAATTACTATACTCACTACTCTTAGTATTATCAATCTAACTCATATTATCAGCCATATTATGCTTATATGATCGATCGAACGACAATGACTATACTCATTACTCTTATTATTATCAATCTAGCTCATATTATTAACCATATTATGCTAATATGATCGATAAAACGACAATTACTATACTTATTACACTCACTATTATCAATCTAACTCATATTATTAACCATATTATGCAGATATGATCGATAGCACGACATTTACTATACTTATTACTCTTGTTATTATCAATCTAACTCATATTATTAGCCATATTATGCTTATATGATCGATAGAACGACAATTACTATACTTATTACTCTCATTATTATCAACCTAACTCATATAATTAGCCATATTATGCTTATATGATCGACAGAACGACAATTACTATACTTATTACACTCACTATTATCAATCTAACTCATATTATTAACCATATTATGCTAATATGATCGATAGAACGACAATTACTATACTTATTACACTCACTATTATCAATCTAACTCATATTATTAACCATATTATGCAAATTTGTTGGATAGAACGACAATCACTATACCTATTACACTTATTATTATGAATCTAACTCATATTATTAACCATATTATGTAGATATGATCGATAGAACTACAATTACTATACTCGTTACTCTTATTATCAATCTAACTCATACTATTAGCCATATTATGCTTAAATGATCGATAGATCGATAATTACTATACTTATTACACTTGCTATTATCAATCTAAGTTATATTATTAGCCATATTATGCTTATATAATCGATAGAACGACAATTACTATACCTATTACACTTATTATTATCAACCTAACTCATATTATTAGCCATATTATGCTTATATGATCGATAGAACGACAATTACTATACTTATTATTCTTATTATTATCAATCTAACTCGTATTATTAGCCATATAATGCTTCAATCATCGATAGAACGACAATTACTATACTTATTACTCTTATTATTATCAATCTAACTCATATTATTAGCCATATTATGCCTCTATGATCGATAGAACGAGAATTACTATACTCACTACTCTTAGTATTATCAATCTAACTCATATTATTAGCCATATTATGCTTATATTATCGATAGAACGACAATTACTATACTTATTACTGTTATTATTATCAATCTAACTCATATTATAAGCCATATTATGCTTAAATGATCGATAGAACGATAATTACTATACTTATTACTCTTATCATTATCAATCTAACTCATATTATTAGCCATATTATGCTTATATGATCGATAGAACGACAATTACTATATTTATTACACTCACTATTATCAATCTAACTCATATTATTAACCATATTATGCAGATATGATCGATAGCACGACATTTACTATACCTATTACTATTATTATTATCAGCCTAACTCATATTATTAGCCATATTATGCTTATATGATCGACAGAACGACAACTACTTTATTTATTACACTCACTGTTATAAATCTAACTCATATTATTAACCATATTATGCAAATTTGATCGATAGAACGACAATCACTATACTTATTACTCTTATTATTATGAATCTAACTCATATTATTAACCATATTATGCAGATATGATCGATAGAACGACAATTACTATACTTATTACTCTTATTATAATCGATCTGACTCATATTATTAACCATACTATGCTAATGTGATCGATAGAACGACACTTACTATACTTATTACACTCACTATTATCAATCTAACTCATATTATTAACCATATTATGCAGAAATGATCGATAGCACGACATTTACTATACCTATTACTCTTATTATTATCAGCCTAACTCATATTATTAGCCATATTATGCTTATATGATCGACAGAACGACAACTACTATACTTATTACACTCACTGTTATGAATCCAACTCATATTATTAACCATATTATGCAAATTTGATCGATAGAACGACAATCACTATACCTATTACTCTTATTATTATCAATCTAACTCATATTATTAGCCATATTATGCTTCTATGATCGATAGAACGAGAATTACTATACTCACTACTCTTAGTATTATCAATCTAACTCATATTATTAGCCATATTATGCTTATATTATCGATAGAACGACAATTACTATACTTATTACTGTTATTATTATCAATCTAACTCATATTATAAGCCATATTATGCTTAAATGATCGATAGAACTACAATTACTATACTCACTACTCTTAGTATTATCAATCTAACTCATATTATTAGCCATATTATGCTTATATTATCGATAGAACGACAATTACTATACTTATTACACTCACTATTATCAATCTAACTCATATTATTAACCATATTATGCAGATATGATCGATAGCACGACATTTGCTATACCTATTACTCTTATTATTATCAGCCTAACTCATATTATTAGCCATATTATGCTTATATGATCGACAGAACGACAACTACTATATTTATTACACTCACTGTTATCAATCTAACTCATATTATTAACCATATTATGCAAATTTGATCGATAGAACGACAATCACTATACTTATTACTCTTATTATTATCAACCTAACTCATATTATTAGACATATTATGCTTATATGAGCAATAGAACGACAATTACTATACTTATTACTCTTATTATTATGAATCTAACTCATATTATTAACCATATTATGCAGATATGATCGATAGAACGACAATTACTATACTTATTACTCTTATTATAATCAATCTGACTCATATTATTAACCATACTATGCTAATGTGATCGATAGAACGACACTTACTATACTTATTACACTCACTATTATCAATCTAACTCATATTATTAACCATATTATGCAGAAATGATCGATAGCACGACATTTACTATACCTATTACTCTTATTATTATCAGCCTAACTCATATTATTAGCCATATTATGCTTAAATGATCGATAGATCGATAATTACTATACTTATTACACTTGCTATTATCAATCTAAGTTATATTATTAGCCATATTATGCTTATATAATCGATAGAACGACAATTACTATACTTATTATTCTTATTATTATCAATCTAACTCGTATTATTAGCCACATTATGCTTAAATGATCGATAGAACGACAATTACTATACTTATTACTCTTATTATTATCAATCTAACTCATATTATTAGCCATATTATGCTTATATGATCGACAGAACGACCATTACTATACTCATTACACTCACTGTTATCAATCTAACTCATATTATTAACCACATTATGCACATTTGTTCGATAGCACGACAATCACTATACTTATTACACTTATTATTATGAATCTAACTCATATTATTAACCATATTATGTAGATATGATCGATAGAACTACAATTACTATACTCATTACTCTTATTATCAATCTAACTCATATTATTAGCCATATAATGCTTCAATGATCGATAGAACGACAATTACTATACTTATTACTCTTATTATAATCAATCTGACTCATATTATTAACCATACTATGCTAATGTGATCGATAGAACGACACTTACTATACTTATTACACTCACTATTATCAATCTAACTCATATTATTAACCATATTATGCAGAAATGATCGATAGCACGACATTTACTACACCTATTACTCTTATTATTATCAGCCTAACTCATATTATTAGCCATATTATGCTTAAATGATCGATAGATCGATAATTACTATACTTATTACACTTGCCATTATCAATCTAAGTTATATTATTAGCCATATTATGCTTATATAATCGATAGAACGACAATTACTATACCTATTACTCTTATTATTATCAACCTAACTCATATTATTAGCCATATTATGCTTATATGATCGATAGAACGACAATTACTATACTTATTATTCTTATTATTATCAATCTAACTCGTATTATTAGCCATATTATGCTTAAATGATCGATAGAACGACAATTACTATACTTATCACTCTTATTATTATCAATCTAACTCATATTATTAGCCATATTATGCTTATATGATCGACAGAACGACCATTACTATACTTATTACACTCACTGTTATCAATCTAACGCATATTATTAACCACATTATGCACATTTGTTCGATAGCACGACAATCACTATACTTATTACACTTATTATTATGAATCTAACTCATATTATTAACCATATTATGTAGATATGATCGATAGAACTACAATTACTATACTCGTTACTCTTATTATCAATCTAACTCATATTACTAGCCATATGATGCTTCAATGATCGATAGAACGACAATTACTATACTTATTACTCTTATTATTATCAATCTAACTCATATTATTAGCCATATTATGCTTCTATGATCGATAGAAGGAGAATTACTGTACTCACTACTCTTAGTATTATCAATCTAACTCATATTATTAGCCATATTATGCTTATATTATCGATAGAACGACAATTACTATACTTATTACTGTTATTATTATCAATCTAACTCATATTATAAGCCATATTATGCTTAAATGATCGATAGAACTACAATTACTATACTCACTACTCTTAGTATTATCAATCTAACTCATATTGTTAGCCATATTATGCTTATATTATCGATAGAACGACAATTACTATACTTATTACTCTTATTATTATCAATCTAACTCATATTATTAGCCATATTATGCTTCTATGATCGATAGAACGAGAATTACTATACTCACTACTCTTAGTATTATCAATCTAACTCATATTATTAGCCATATTATGCTTATATTATCGATAGAACGACAATTACTATACTTATTACTGTTATTATTATCAATCTAACTCATATTATAAGCCATATTATGCTTAAATGATCGATAGAACGATAATTACTATACTTATTACTCTCATTATTATCAATCTAACTCATATTATTAGCCATATTATGCTTATATGATCGATAGAACGACAATTACTATACTTATTACACTCACTATTATCAATCTAATTCATATTATTAACCATATTATGCAGATATGATCGATAGCACGACATTTACTATACCCATTACTCTTATTATTATCAGCCTAACTCATATTATTAGCCATATTATGCTTATATGATCGACAGAACGACAGCTACTATATCTATTACGCTCACTGTTATCAATCTAACTCATATTATTAACCATATTATGCAAATTTGATCGATAGAACGACAATCACTATATTTATTACTCTTATTATTATCAACCTAACTCATATTATTAGACATATTATGCTTATATGAGCAATAGAACGACAATTACTATACTTATCACTCTTATTATTATGAATCTAACTCATATTATTAACCATATTATGCAGATATGATCGATAGAACGACAATTACTATACTTATTACTCTTATTATAATCAATCTGACTCATATTATTAACCATACTATGCTAATGTGATCGATAGAACGACACTTACTATACTTATTACACTCACTATTATCAATCTAACTCATATTATTAACCATATTATGCAGATATGATCGATAGCACGACATTTGCTATACCTATTACTCTTATTATTATCAGCCTAACTCATATTATTAGCCATATTATGCTTAAATGATCGATAGATCGATAATTACTATACTTATTACACTTGCCATTATCAATCTAAGTTATATTATTAGCCATATTATGCTTATATAATCGATAGAACGACAATTACTATACCTATTACTCTTATTATTATCAACCTAACTCATATTATTAGCCATATTATGCTTATATGATCGATAGAACGACAATTACTATACTTATTATTCTTATTATTATCAATCTAACTCGTATTATTAGCCATATTATGCTTAAATGATCGATAGAACGACAATTACTATACTTATCACTCTTATTATTATCAATCTAACTCATATTATTAGCCATATTATGCTTAAATGATCGATAGAACGATAATTACTATACTCATTACTCTTATTATTATCAATCTAACTCATATTATTAGCCATATTATGCTTATATGATCGATAGAACGACAATTACTATATTTATTACACTCACTATTATCAATCTAACTCATATTATTAACCATATTATGCAGATATGATCGATAGCACGACATTTACTATACCTATTACTATTATTATTATCAGCCTAACTCATATTATTAGCCATATTATGCTTATATGATCGACAGAACGACAACTACTTTATTTATTACACTCACTGTTATAAATCTAACTCATATTATTAACCATATTATGCAAATTTGATCGATAGAACGACAATCACTATACTTATTACTCTTATTATTATGAATCTAACTCATATTATTAACCATATTATGCAGATATGATCGATAGAACGACAATTACTATACTTATTACTCTTATTATAATCGATCTGACTCATATTATTAACCATACTATGCTAATGTGATCGATAGAACGACACTTACTATACTTATTACACTCACTATTATCAATCTAACTCATATTATTAACCATATTATGCAGAAATGATCGATAGCACGACATTTACTATACCTATTACTCTTATTATTATCAGCCTAACTCATATTATTAGCCATATTATGCTTATATGATCGACAGAACGACAACTACTATACTTATTACACTCACTGTTATGAATCCAACTCATATTATTAACCATATTATGCAAATTTGATCGATAGAACGACAATCACTATACCTATTACTCTTATTATTATCAATCTAACTCATATTATTAGCCATATTATGCTTCTATGATCGATAGAACGAGAATTACTATACTCACTACTCTTAGTATTATCAATCTAACTCATATTATTAGCCATATTATGCTTATATTATCGATAGAACGACAATTACTATACTTATTACTGTTATTATTATCAATCTAACTCATATTATAAGCCATATTATGCTTAAATGATCGATAGAACTACAATTACTATACTCACTACTCTTAGTATTATCAATCTAACTCATATTATTAGCCATATAATGCTTCAATGATCGATAGAACGACAATTACTATACTTATTACTCTTATTATTATCAATCTAACTCATATTATTAGCCATATTATGCTTCTATGATCGATAGAACGAGAATTACTATACTCACTACTCTTAGTATTATCAATCTAACTCATATTATTAGCCATATTATGCTTATATTATCGATAGAACGACAATTACTATACTTATTACTGTTATTATTATCAATCTAACTCATATTATTAGCCATATTATGCTTCTATGATCGATAGAACGAGAATTACTATACTCACTACTCTTAGTATTATCAATCTAACTCATATTATTAGCCATATTATGCTTGTATTATCGATAGAACGACAATCACTATACTTATTACTCTTATTATTATGAATCTAACTCATATTATTAACCATATTATGCAGATATGATCGATAGAACGACAATTACTATACTTATTACTCTTATTATAATCAACCTGACTCATATTATTAACCATATTATGCAAATTTGTTCGATAGAACGACAATCACTATACCTATTACACTTATTATTATGAATCTAACTCATATTATTAACCATATTATGTAGATATGATCGATAGAACTACAATTACTATACTCGTTACTCTTATTATCAATCTAACTCATTCTATTAGCCATATTATGCTTAAATGATCGATAGATCGATAATTACTATACTTATTACTCTTATTATTATCAATCTAACTCATATTATTAGCCATATCATGCTTATATTATCGATAGAACGACAATTACTAGACTTATTACTGTTATTGTTATCAATCTAACTCATATTATTAGCCATATTATGCTTAAATGATCGATAGAACGATAATTACTATACTCATTACTCTTATTATTATCAATCTAACTCATATTATTAGCCATATTATGCTTATATGATCGATAGAACGACAATTACTATATTTATTACACTCACTATTATCAATCTAACTCATATTATTAAGCATATTATGCAGATATGATCGATAGCACGACATTTACTATACCTATTACTCTTATTATTATCAGCCTAACTCATATTATTAGCCATATTATGCTTATATGATCGACAGAACGACAACTACTGTATTTATTACACTCACTGTTATCAATCTAACTCATATTATTAACCATATTATGCAAATTTGATCGATAGAACGACAATCACTATACTTATTACTCTTATTATTATGAATCTAACTCATATTATTAGACATATTATGCTTATATGAGCAATAGAACGACAATTACTATACTTATTACTCTTATTATTATGAATCTAACTCATATTATTAACCATATTATGCAGATATGATCGATAGAACGACAATTACTATACTTATTACTCTTATTATAATCAATCTGACTCATATTATTAACCATACTATGCTAATGTGATCGATAGAACGACACTTACTATACTTATTACACTCACTATTATCAATCTAACTCATATTATTAACCATATTATGCAGAAATGATCGATAGCACGACATTTACTATACCTATTACTCTTATTATTATCAGCCTAACTCATATTATTAGCCATATTATGCTTAAATGATCGATAGATAGATAATTACTATACTTATTACACTTGCTATTATCAATCTAAGTTATATTATTAGCCATATTATGCTTATATAATCGATAGAACGACAATTACTATACCTATTACTCTTATTATTATCAACCTAACTCATATTATTAGCCATATTATGCTTATATGATCGATAGAACGACAATTACTATACTTATTATTCTTATTATTATCAATCTAACTCGTATTATTAGCCATATTATGCTTAAATGATCGATAGAACGACAATTACTATACTTATTACTCTTATTATTATCAATCTAACTCATATTATTAGCCATATTATGCTTATATGATCGACAGAACGACCATTACTATACTTATTACACTCACTGTTATCAATCTAACTCATATTATTAACCACATTATGCACATTTGTTCGATAGCACGACAATCACTATACTTATTACACTTATTATTATGAATCTAACTCATATTATTAACCATATTATGTAGATATGATCGATAGAACTACAATTACTATACTCATTACTCTTATTATCAATCTAACTCATATTATTAGCCATATAATGCTTCAATGATCGATAGAACGACAATTACTATACTTATTACTCTTATTATAATCAATCTGACTCATATTATTAACCATACTATGCTAATGTGATCGATAGAACGACACTTACTATACTTATTACACTCACTATTATCAATCTAACTCATATTATTAACCATATTATGCAGAAATGATCGATAGCACGACATTTACTACACCTATTACTCTTATTATTATCAGCCTAACTCATATTATTAGCCATATTATGCTGAAATGATCGATAGATCGATAATTACTATACTTATTACACTTGCCATTATCAATCTAAGTTATATTATTAGCCATATTATGCTTATATAATCGATAGAACGACAATTACTATACCTATTACTCTTATTATTATCAACCTAACTCATATTATTAGCCATATTATGCTTATATGATCGATAGAACGACAATTACTATACTTATTATTCTTATTATTATCAATCTAACTCGTATTATTAGCCATATTATGCTTAAATGATCGATAGAACGACAATTACTATACTTATCACTCTTATTATTATCAATCTAACTCATATTATTAGCCATATTATGCTTATATGATCGACAGAACGACCATTACTATACTTATTACACTCACTGTTATCAATCTAACGCATATTATTAACCACATTATGCACATTTGTTCGATAGCACGACAATCACTATACTTATTACACTTATTATTATGAATCTAACTCATATTATTAACCATATTATGTAGATATGATCGATAGAACTACAATTACTATACTCATTACTCTTATTATCAATCTAACTCATATTACTAGCCATATGATGCTTCAATGATCGATAGAACGACAATTACTATACTTATTACTCTTATTATTATCAATCTAACTCATATTATTAGCCATATTATGCTTCTATGATCGATAGAACGAGAATTACTATACTCACTACTCTTAGTATTATCAATCTAACTCATATTATTAGCCATATTATGCTTATATTATCGATAGAACGACAATTACTATACTTATTACTGTTATTATTATCAATCTAACTCATATTACAAGCCATATTATGCTTAAATGATCGATAGAACTACAATTACTATACTCACTACTCTTAGTATTATCAATCTAACTCATATTGTTAGCCATATTATGCTTATATTATCGATAGAACGACAATTACTATACTTATTACTCTTATTATTATCAATCTAACTCATATTATTAGCCATATTATGCTTCTATGATCGATAGAACGAGAATTACTATACTCACTACTCTTAGTATTATCAATCTAACTCATATTATTAGCCATATTATGCTTATATTATCGATAGAACGACAATTACTATACTTATTACTGTTATTATTATCAATCTAACTCATATTATAAGCCATATTATGCTTAAATGATCGATAGAACGATAATTACTATACTTATTACTCTCATTATTATCAATCTAACTCATATTATTAGCCATATTATGCTTATATGATCGATAGAACGACAATTACTAGACTTATTACTGTTATTGTTATCAATCTAACTCATATTATTAGCCATATTATGCTTCTATGATCGATAGAACTATAATTACTATACTCACTACTCTTAGTATTATCAATCTAACTCATATTATTAGCCATATCATGCTTATATTATCGATAGAACGACAATTACTAGACTTATTACTGTTATTGTTATCAATCTAACTCATATTATTAGCCATATTATGCTTAAATGATCGATAGAACGACAATTACTATACTCACTACTCTTAGTGTTATCAATCTAACTCATATTATTAGCCATATTATGCTTATATTATCGATAGAACGACAATTACTATACTTATTACACTCACTATTATCAATCTAACTCATATTATTAACCATATTATGCAGATATGATCGATAGCACGACATTTGCTATACCTATTACTCTTATTATTATCAGCCTAACTCATATTATTAGCCATATTATGCTTATATGATCGACAGAACGACAACTACTATATTTATTACACTCACTGTTATCAATCTAACTCATATTATTAACCATATTATGCAAATTTGATCGATAGAACGACAATCACTATACTTATTACTCTTATTATTATCAACCTAACTCATATTATTAGACATATTATGCTTATATGAGCAATAGAACGACAATTACTATACTTATTACTCTTATTATTATGAATCTAACTCATATTATTAACCATATTATGCAGATATGATCGATAGAACGACAATTACTATACTTATTACTCTTATTATAATCAATCTGACTCATATTATTAACCATACTATGCTAATGTGATCGATAGAACGACACTTACTATACTTATTACACTCACTATTATCAATCTAACTCATATTATTAACCATATTATGCAGAAATGATCGATAGCACGACATTTACTATACCTATTACTCTTATTATTATCAGCCTAACTCATATTATTAGCCATATTATGCTTAAATGATCGATAGATCGATAATTACTATACTTATTACACTTGCTATTATCAATCTAAGTTATATTATTAGCCATATTATGCTTATATAATCGATAGAACGACAATTACTATACTTATTATTCTTATTATTATCAATCTAACTCGTATTATTAGCCACATTATGCTTAAATGATCGATAGAACGACAATTACTATACTTATTACTCTTATTATTATCAATCTAACTCATATTATTAGCCATATTATGCTTATATGATCGACAGAACGACCATTACTATACTCATTACACTCACTGTTATCAATCTAACTCATATTATTAACCACATTATGCACATTTGTTCGATAGCACGACAATCACTATACTTATTACACTTATTATTATGAATCTAACTCATATTATTAACCATATTATGTAGATATGATCGATAGAACTACAATTACTATACTCATTACTCTTATTATCAATCTAACTCATATTATTAGCCATATAATGCTTCAATGATCGATAGAACGACAATTACTATACTTATTACTCTTATTATAATCAATCTGACTCATATTATTAACCATACTATGCTAATGTGATCGATAGAACGACACTTACTATACTTATTACACTCACTATTATCAATCTAACTCATATTATTAACCATATTATGCAGAAATGATCGATAGCACGACATTTACTACACCTATTACTCTTATTATTATCAGCCTAACTCATATTATTAGCCATATTATGCTTAAATGATCGATAGATCGATAATTACTATACTTATTACACTTGCCATTATCAATCTAAGTTATATTATTAGCCATATTATGCTTATATAATCGATAGAACGACAATTACTATACCTATTACTCTTATTATTATCAACCTAACTCATATTATTAGCCATATTATGCTTATATGATCGATAGAACGACAATTACTATACTTATTATTCTTATTATTATCAATCTAACTCGTATTATTAGCCATATTATGCTTAAATGATCGATAGAACGACAATTACTATACTTATCACTCTTATTATTATCAATCTAACTCATATTATTAGCCATATTATGCTTATATGATCGACAGAACGACCATTACTATACTTATTACACTCACTGTTATCAATCTAACGCATATTATTAACCACATTATGCACATTTGTTCGATAGCACGACAATCACTATACTTATTACACTTATTATTATGAATCTAACTCATATTATTAACCATATTATGTAGATATGATCGATAGAACTACAATTACTATACTCGTTACTCTTATTATCAATCTAACTCATATTACTAGCCATATGATGCTTCAATGATCGATAGAACGACAATTACTATACTTATTACTCTTATTATTATCAATCTAACTCATATTATTAGCCATATTATGCTTCTATGATCGATAGAAGGAGAATTACTGTACTCACTACTCTTAGTATTATCAATCTAACTCATATTATTAGCCATATTATGCTTATATTATCGATAGAACGACAATCACTATACCTATTACTCTTATTATTATCAATCTAACTCATATTATTAGCCATATTATGCTTCTATGATCGATAGAACGAGAATTACTATACTCACTACTCTTAGTATTATCAATCTAACTCATATTATTAGCCATATTATGCTTATATTATCGATAGAACGACAATTACTATACTTATTACTGTTATTATTATCAATCTAACTCATATTATAAGCCATATTATGCTTAAATGATCGATAGAACTACAATTACTATACTCACTACTCTTAGTATTATCAATCTAACTCATATTATTAGCCATATAATGCTTCAATGATCGATAGAACGACAATTACTATACTTATTACTCTTATTATTATCAATCTAACTCATATTATTAGCCATATTATGCTTCTATGATCGATAGAACGAGAATTACTATACTCACTACTCTTAGTATTATCAATCTAACTCATATTATTAGCCATATTATGCTTATATTATCGATAGAACGACAATTACTATACTTATTACTGTTATTATTATCAATCTAACTCATATTATTAGCCATATTATGCTTCTATGATCGATAGAACGAGAATTACTATACTCACTACTCTTAGTATTATCAATCTAACTCATATTATTAGCCATATTATGCTTGTATTATCGATAGAACGACAATCACTATACTTATTACTCTTATTATTATGAATCTAACTCATATTATTAACCATATTATGCAGATATGATCGATAGAACGACAATTACTATACTTATTACTCTTATTATAATCAACCTGACTCATATTATTAACCATATTATGCAAATTTGTTCGATAGAACGACAATCACTATACCTATTACACTTATTATTATGAATCTAACTCATATTATTAACCATATTATGTAGATATGATCGATAGAACTACAATTACTATACTCGTTACTCTTATTATCAATCTAACTCATACTATTAGCCATATTATGCTTAAATGATCGATAGATCGATAATTACTATACTTATTACTCTTATTATTATCAATCTAACTCATATTATTAGCCATATCATGCTTATATTATCGATAGAACGACAATTACTAGACTTATTACTGTTATTGTTATCAATCTAACTCATATTATTAGCCATATTATGCTTAAATGATCGATAGAACGATAATTACTATACTCATTACTCTTATTATTATCAATCTAACTCATATTATTAGCCATATTATGCTTATATGATCGATAGAACGACAATTACTATATTTATTACACTCACTATTATCAATCTAACTCATATTATTAAGCATATTATGCAGATATGATCGATAGCACGACATTTACTATACCTATTACTCTTATTATTATCAGCCTAACTCATATTATTAGCCATATTATGCTTATATGATCGACAGAACGACAACTACTGTATTTATTACACTCACTGTTATCAATCTAACTCATATTATTAACCATATTATGCAAATTTGATCGATAGAACGACAATCACTATACTTATTACTCTTATTATTATGAATCTAACTCATATTATTAGACATATTATGCTTATATGAGCAATAGAACGACAATTACTATACTTATTACTCTTATTATTATGAATCTAACTCATATTATTAACCATATTATGCAGATATGATCGATAGAACGACAATTACTATACTTATTACTCTTATTATAATCAATCTGACTCATATTATTAACCATACTATGCTAATGTGATCGATAGAACGACACTTACTATACTTATTACACTCACTATTATCAATCTAACTCATATTATTAACCATATTATGCAGAAATGATCGATAGCACGACATTTACTATACCTATTACTCTTATTATTATCAGCCTAACTCATATTATTAGCCATATTATGCTTAAATGATCGATAGATAGATAATTACTATACTTATTACACTTGCTATTATCAATCTAAGTTATATTATTAGCCATATTATGCTTATATAATCGATAGAACGACAATTACTATACCTATTACTCTTATTATTATCAACCTAACTCATATTATTAGCCATATTATGCTTATATGATCGATAGAACGACAATTACTATACTTATTATTCTTATTATTATCAATCTAACTCGTATTATTAGCCATATTATGCTTAAATGATCGATAGAACGACAATTACTATACTTATTACTCTTATTATTATCAATCTAACTCATATTATTAGCCATATTATGCTTATATGATCGACAGAACGACCATTACTATACTTATTACACTCACTGTTATCAATCTAACTCATATTATTAACCACATTATGCACATTTGTTCGATAGCACGACAATCACTATACTTATTACACTTATTATTATGAATCTAACTCATATTATTAACCATATTATGTAGATATGATCGATAGAACTACAATTACTATACTCATTACTCTTATTATCAATCTAACTCATATTATTAGCCATATAATGCTTCAATGATCGATAGAACGACAATTACTATACTTATTACTCTTATTATAATCAATCTGACTCATATTATTAACCATACTATGCTAATGTGATCGATAGAACGACACTTACTATACTTATTACACTCACTATTATCAATCTAACTCATATTATTAACCATATTATGCAGAAATGATCGATAGCACGACATTTACTACACCTATTACTCTTATTATTATCAGCCTAACTCATATTATTAGCCATATTATGCTGAAATGATCGATAGATCGATAATTACTATACTCATTACTCTTATTATTATCAATCTAACTCATATTATTAGCCATATTATGCTTATATGATCGATAGAACGACAATTACTATATTTATTACACTCACTATTATGAATCTAACTCATATTATTAACCATATTATGTAGATATGATCGATAGAACTACAATTACTATACTCGTTACTCTTATTATCAATCTAACTCATATTACTAGCCATATGATGCTTCAATGATCGATAGAACGACAATTACTATACTTATTACTCTTATTATTATCAATCTAACTCATATTATTAGCCATATTATGCTTCTATGATCGATAGAAGGAGAATTACTGTACTCACTACTCTTAGTATTATCAATCTAACTCATATTATTAGCCATATTATGCTTATATTATCGATAGAACGACAATCACTATACCTATTACTCTTATTATTATCAATCTAACTCATATTATTAGCCATATTATGCTTCTATGATCGATAGAACGAGAATTACTATACTCACTACTCTTAGTATTATCAATCTAACTCATATTATTAGCCATATTATGCTTATATTATCGATAGAACGACAATTACTATACTTATTACTGTTATTATTATCAATCTAACTCATATTATAAGCCATATTATGCTTAAATGATCGATAGAACTACAATTACTATACTCACTACTCTTAGTATTATCAATCTAACTCATATTATTAGCCATATAATGCTTCAATGATCGATAGAACGACAATTACTATACTTATTACTCTTATTATTATCAATCTAACTCATATTATTAGCCATATTATGCTTCTATGATCGATAGAACGAGAATTACTATACTCACTACTCTTAGTATTATCAATCTAACTCATATTATTAGCCATATTATGCTTATATTATCGATAGAACGACAATTACTATACTTATTACTGTTATTATTATCAATCTAACTCATATTATTAGCCATATTATGCTTCTATGATCGATAGAACGAGAATTACTATACTCACTACTCTTAGTATTATCAATCTAACTCATATTATTAGCCATATTATGCTTGTATTATCGATAGAACGACAATCACTATACTTATTACTCTTATTATTATGAATCTAACTCATATTATTAACCATATTATGCAGATATGATCGATAGAACGACAATTACTATACTTATTACTCTTATTATAATCAACCTGACTCATATTATTAACCATATTATGCAAATTTGTTCGATAGAACGACAATCACTATACCTATTACACTTATTATTATGAATCTAACTCATATTATTAACCATATTATGTAGATATGATCGATAGAACTACAATTACTATACTCGTTACTCTTATTATCAATCTAACTCATACTATTAGCCATATTATGCTTAAATGATCGATAGATCGATAATTACTATACTTATTACTCTTATTATTATCAATCTAACTCATATTATTAGCCATATCATGCTTATATTATCGATAGAACGACAATTACTAGACTTATTACTGTTATTGTTATCAATCTAACTCATATTATTAGCCATATTATGCTTAAATGATCGATAGAACGATAATTACTATACTCATTACTCTTATTATTATCAATCTAACTCATATTATTAGCCATATTATGCTTATATGATCGATAGAACGACAATTACTATATTTATTACACTCACTATTATCAATCTAACTCATATTATTAAGCATATTATGCAGATATGATCGATAGCACGACATTTACTATACCTATTACTCTTATTATTATCAGCCTAACTCATATTATTAGCCATATTATGCTTATATGATCGACAGAACGACAACTACTGTATTTATTACACTCACTGTTATCAATCTAACTCATATTATTAACCATATTATGCAAATTTGATCGATAGAACGACAATCACTATACTTATTACTCTTATTATTATGAATCTAACTCATATTATTAGACATATTATGCTTATATGAGCAATAGAACGACAATTACTATACTTATTACTCTTATTATTATGAATCTAACTCATATTATTAACCATATTATGCAGATATGATCGATAGAACGACAATTACTATACTTATTACTCTTATTATAATCAATCTGACTCATATTATTAACCATACTATGCTAATGTGATCGATAGAACGACACTTACTATACTTATTACACTCACTATTATCAATCTAACTCATATTATTAACCATATTATGCAGAAATGATCGATAGCACGACATTTACTATACCTATTACTCTTATTATTATCAGCCTAACTCATATTATTAGCCATATTATGCTTAAATGATCGATAGATAGATAATTACTATACTTATTACACTTGCTATTATCAATCTAAGTTATATTATTAGCCATATTATGCTTATATAATCGATAGAACGACAATTACTATACCTATTACTCTTATTATTATCAACCTAACTCATATTATTAGCCATATTATGCTTATATGATCGATAGAACGACAATTACTATACTTATTATTCTTATTATTATCAATCTAACTCGTATTATTAGCCATATTATGCTTAAATGATCGATAGAACGACAATTACTATACTTATTACTCTTATTATTATCAATCTAACTCATATTATTAGCCATATTATGCTTATATGATCGACAGAACGACCATTACTATACTTATTACACTCACTGTTATCAATCTAACTCATATTATTAACCACATTATGCACATTTGTTCGATAGCACGACAATCACTATACTTATTACACTTATTATTATGAATCTAACTCATATTATTAACCATATTATGTAGATATGATCGATAGAACTACAATTACTATACTCATTACTCTTATTATCAATCTAACTCATATTATTAGCCATATAATGCTTCAATGATCGATAGAACGACAATTACTATACTTATTACTCTTATTATAATCAATCTGACTCATATTATTAACCATACTATGCTAATGTGATCGATAGAACGACACTTACTATACTTATTACACTCACTATTATCAATCTAACTCATATTATTAACCATATTATGCAGAAATGATCGATAGCACGACATTTACTACACCTATTACTCTTATTATTATCAGCCTAACTCATATTATTAGCCATATTATGCTGAAATGATCGATAGATCGATAATTACTATACTTATTACACTTGCCATTATCAATCTAAGTTATATTATTAGCCATATTATGCTTATATAATCGATAGAACGACAATTACTATACCTATTACTCTTATTATTATCAACCTAACTCATATTATTAGCCATATTATGCTTATATGATCGATAGAACGACAATTACTATACTTATTATTCTTATTATTATCAATCTAACTCGTATTATTAGCCATATTATGCTTAAATGATCGATAGAACGACAATTACTATACTTATCACTCTTATTATTATCAATCTAACTCATATTATTAGCCATATTATGCTTATATGATCGACAGAACGACCATTACTATACTTATTACACTCACTGTTATCAATCTAACGCATATTATTAACCACATTATGCACATTTGTTCGATAGCACGACAATCACTATACTTATTACACTTATTATTATGAATCTAACTCATATTATTAACCATATTATGTAGATATGATCGATAGAACTACAATTACTATACTCATTACTCTTATTATCAATCTAACTCATATTACTAGCCATATGATGCTTCAATGATCGATAGAACGACAATTACTATACTTATTACTCTTATTATTATCAATCTAACTCATATTATTAGCCATATTATGCTTCTATGATCGATAGAACGAGAATTACTATACTCACTACTCTTAGTATTATCAATCTAACTCATATTATTAGCCATATTATGCTTATATTATCGATAGAACGACAATTACTATACTTATTACTGTTATTATTATCAATCTAACTCATATTACAAGCCATATTATGCTTAAATGATCGATAGAACTACAATTACTATACTCACTACTCTTAGTATTATCAATCTAACTCATATTGTTAGCCATATTATGCTTATATTATCGATAGAACGACAATTACTATACTTATTACTCTTATTATTATCAATCTAACTCATATTATTAGCCATATTATGCTTCTATGATCGATAGAACGAGAATTACTATACTCACTACTCTTAGTATTATCAATCTAACTCATATTATTAGCCATATTATGCTTATATTATCGATAGAACGACAATTACTATACTTATTACTGTTATTATTATCAATCTAACTCATATTATAAGCCATATTATGCTTAAATGATCGATAGAACGATAATTACTATACTTATTACTCTCATTATTATCAATCTAACTCATATTATTAGCCATATTATGCTTATATGATCGATAGAACGACAATTACTAGACTTATTACTGTTATTGTTATCAATCTAACTCATATTATTAGCCATATTATGCTTCTATGATCGATAGAACTATAATTACTATACTCACTACTCTTAGTATTATCAATCTAACTCATATTATTAGCCATATCATGCTTATATTATCGATAGAACGACAATTACTAGACTTATTACTGTTATTGTTATCAATCTAACTCATATTATTAGCCATATTATGCTTAAATGATCGATAGAACGACAATTACTATACTCACTACTCTTAGTGTTATCAATCTAACTCATATTATTAGCCATATTATGCTTATATTATCGATAGAACGACAATTACTATACTTATTACACTCACTATTATCAATCTAACTCATATTATTAACCATATTATGCAGATATGATCGATAGCACGACATTTGCTATACCTATTACTCTTATTATTATCAGCCTAACTCATATTATTAGCCATATTATGCTTATATGATCGACAGAACGACAACTACTATATTTATTACACTCACTGTTATCAATCTAACTCATATTATTAACCATATTATGCAAATTTGATCGATAGAACGACAATCACTATACTTATTACTCTTATTATTATCAACCTAACTCATATTATTAGACATATTATGCTTATATGAGCAATAGAACGACAATTACTATACTTATTACTCTTATTATTATGAATCTAACTCATATTATTAACCATATTATGCAGATATGATCGATAGAACGACAATTACTATACTTATTACTCTTATTATAATCAATCTGACTCATATTATTAACCATACTATGCTAATGTGATCGATAGAACGACACTTACTATACTTATTACACTCACTATTATCAATCTAACTCATATTATTAACCATATTATGCAGAAATGATCGATAGCACGACATTTACTATACCTATTACTCTTATTATTATCAGCCTAACTCATATTATTAGCCATATTATGCTTAAATGATCGATAGATCGATAATTACTATACTTATTACACTTGCTATTATCAATCTAAGTTATATTATTAGCCATATTATGCTTATATAATCGATAGAACGACAATTACTATACTTATTATTCTTATTATTATCAATCTAACTCGTATTATTAGCCACATTATGCTTAAATGATCGATAGAACGACAATTACTATACTTATTACTCTTATTATTATCAATCTAACTCATATTATTAGCCATATTATGCTTATATGATCGACAGAACGACCATTACTATACTCATTACACTCACTGTTATCAATCTAACTCATATTATTAACCACATTATGCACATTTGTTCGATAGCACGACAATCACTATACTTATTACACTTATTATTATGAATCTAACTCATATTATTAACCATATTATGTAGATATGATCGATAGAACTACAATTACTATACTCATTACTCTTATTATCAATCTAACTCATATTATTAGCCATATAATGCTTCAATGATCGATAGAACGACAATTACTATACTTATTACTCTTATTATAATCAATCTGACTCATATTATTAACCATACTATGCTAATGTGATCGATAGAACGACACTTACTATACTTATTACACTCACTATTATCAATCTAACTCATATTATTAACCATATTATGCAGAAATGATCGATAGCACGACATTTACTACACCTATTACTCTTATTATTATCAGCCTAACTCATATTATTAGCCATATTATGCTTAAATGATCGATAGATCGATAATTACTATACTTATTACACTTGCCATTATCAATCTAAGTTATATTATTAGCCATATTATGCTTATATAATCGATAGAACGACAATTACTATACCTATTACTCTTATTATTATCAACCTAACTCATATTATTAGCCATATTATGCTTATATGATCGATAGAACGACAATTACTATACTTATTATTCTTATTATTATCAATCTAACTCGTATTATTAGCCATATTATGCTTAAATGATCGATAGAACGACAATTACTATACTTATCACTCTTATTATTATCAATCTAACTCATATTATTAGCCATATTATGCTTATATGATCGACAGAACGACCATTACTATACTTATTACACTCACTGTTATCAATCTAACGCATATTATTAACCACATTATGCACATTTGTTCGATAGCACGACAATCACTATACTTATTACACTTATTATTATGAATCTAACTCATATTATTAACCATATTATGTAGATATGATCGATAGAACTACAATTACTATACTCGTTACTCTTATTATCAATCTAACTCATATTACTAGCCATATGATGCTTCAATGATCGATAGAACGACAATTACTATACTTATTACTCTTATTATTATCAATCTAACTCATATTATTAGCCATATTATGCTTCTATGATCGATAGAAGGAGAATTACTGTACTCACTACTCTTAGTATTATCAATCTAACTCATATTATTAGCCATATTATGCTTATATTATCGATAGAACGACAATTACTATACTTATTACTGTTATTATTATCAATCTAACTCATATTATAAGCCATATTATGCTTAAATGATCGATAGAACTACAATTACTATACTCACTACTCTTAGTATTATCAATCTAACTCATATTGTTAGCCATATTATGCTTATATTATCGATAGAACGACAATTACTATACTTATTACTCTTATTATTATCAATCTAACTCATATTATTAGCCATATTATGCTTCTATGATCGATAGAACGAGAATTACTATACTCACTACTCTTAGTATTATCAATCTAACTCATATTATTAGCCATATTATGCTTATATTATCGATAGAACGACAATTACTATACTTATTACTGTTATTATTATCAATCTAACTCATATTATAAGCCATATTATGCTTAAATGATCGATAGAACGATAATTACTATACTTATTACTCTCATTATTATCAATCTAACTCATATTATTAGCCATATTATGCTTATATGATCGATAGAACGACAATTACTATACTTATTACACTCACTATTATCAATCTAATTCATATTATTAACCATATTATGCAGATATGATCGATAGCACGACATTTACTATACCCATTACTCTTATTATTATCAGCCTAACTCATATTATTAGCCATATTATGCTTATATGATCGACAGAACGACAGCTACTATATCTATTACGCTCACTGTTATCAATCTAACTCATATTATTAACCATATTATGCAAATTTGATCGATAGAACGACAATCACTATATTTATTACTCTTATTATTATCAACCTAACTCATATTATTAGACATATTATGCTTATATGAGCAATAGAACGACAATTACTATACTTATCACTCTTATTATTATGAATCTAACTCATATTATTAACCATATTATGCAGATATGATCGATAGAACGACAATTACTATACTTATTACTCTTATTATAATCAATCTGACTCATATTATTAACCATACTATGCTAATGTGATCGATAGAACGACACTTACTATACTTATTACACTCACTATTATCAATCTAACTCATATTATTAACCATATTATGCAGATATGATCGATAGCACGACATTTGCTATACCTATTACTCTTATTATTATCAGCCTAACTCATATTATTAGCCATATTATGCTTAAATGATCGATAGATCGATAATTACTATACTTATTACACTTGCCATTATCAATCTAAGTTATATTATTAGCCATATTATGCTTATATAATCGATAGAACGACAATTACTATACCTATTACTCTTATTATTATCAACCTAACTCATATTATTAGCCATATTATGCTTATATGATCGATAGAACGACAATTACTATACTTATTATTCTTATTATTATCAATCTAACTCGTATTATTAGCCATATTATGCTTAAATGATCGATAGAACGACAATTACTATACTTATCACTCTTATTATTATCAATCTAACTCATATTATTAGCCATATTATGCTTATATGATCGACAGAACGACCATTACTATACTTATTACACTCACTGTTATCAATCTAACGCATATTATTAACCACATTATGCACATTTGTTCGATAGCACGACAATCACTATACTTATTACACTTATTATTATGAATCTAACTCATATTATTAACCATATTATGTAGATATGATCGATAGAACTACAATTACTATACTCGTTACTCTTATTATCAATCTAACTCATATTACTAGCCATATGATGCTTCAATGATCGATAGAACGACAATTACTATACTTATTACTCTTATTATTATCAATCTAACTCATATTATTAGCCATATTATGCTTCTATGATCGATAGAAGGAGAATTACTGTACTCACTACTCTTAGTATTATCAATCTAACTCATATTATTAGCCATATTATGCTTATATTATCGATAGAACGACAATTACTATACTTATTACTGTTATTATTATCAATCTAACTCATATTATAAGCCATATTATGCTTAAATGATCGATAGAACTACAATTACTATACTCACTACTCTTAGTATTATCAATCTAACTCATATTGTTAGCCATATTATGCTTATATTATCGATAGAACGACAATTACTATACTTATTACTCTTATTATTATCAATCTAACTCATATTATTAGCCATATTATGCTTCTATGATCGATAGAACGAGAATTACTATACTCACTACTCTTAGTATTATCAATCTAACTCATATTATTAGCCATATTATGCTTATATTATCGATAGAACGACAATTACTATACTTATTACTGTTATTATTATCAATCTAACTCATATTATAAGCCATATTATGCTTAAATGATCGATAGAACGATAATTACTATACTTATTACTCTCATTATTATCAATCTAACTCATATTATTAGCCATATTATGCTTATATGATCGATAGAACGACAATTACTATACTTATTACACTCACTATTATCAATCTAATTCATATTATTAACCATATTATGCAGATATGATCGATAGCACGACATTTACTATACCCATTACTCTTATTATTATCAGCCTAACTCATATTATTAGCCATATTATGCTTATATGATCGACAGAACGACAGCTACTATATCTATTACGCTCACTGTTATCAATCTAACTCATATTATTAACCATATTATGCAAATTTGATCGATAGAACGACAATCACTATATTTATTACTCTTATTATTATCAACCTAACTCATATTATTAGACATATTATGCTTATATGAGCAATAGAACGACAATTACTATACTTATCACTCTTATTATTATGAATCTAACTCATATTATTAACCATATTATGCAGATATGATCGATAGAACGACAATTACTATACTTATTACTCTTATTATAATCAATCTGACTCATATTATTAACCATACTATGCTAATGTGATCGATAGAACGACACTTACTATACTTATTACACTCACTATTATCAATCTAACTCATATTATTAACCATATTATGCAGATATGATCGATAGCACGACATTTGCTATACCTATTACTCTTATTATTATCAGCCTAACTCATATTATTAGCCATATTATGCTTAAATGATCGATAGATCGATAATTACTATACTTATTACACTTGCCATTATCAATCTAAGTTATATTATTAGCCATATTATGCTTATATAATCGATAGAACGACAATTACTATACCTATTACTCTTATTATTATCAACCTAACTCATATTATTAGCCATATTATGCTTATATGATCGATAGAACGACAATTACTATACTTATTATTCTTATTATTATCAATCTAACTCGTATTATTAGCCATATTATGCTTAAATGATCGATAGAACGACAATTACTATACTTATCACTCTTATTATTATCAATCTAACTCATATTATTAGCCATATTATGCTTATATGATCGACAGAACGACCATTACTATACTTATTACACTCACTGTTATCAATCTAACGCATATTATTAACCACATTATGCACATTTGTTCGATAGCACGACAATCACTATACTTATTACACTTATTATTATGAATCTAACTCATATTATTAACCATATTATGTAGATATGATCGATAGAACTACAATTACTATACTCATTACTCTTATTATCAATCTAACTCATATTACTAGCCATATGATGCTTCAATGATCGATAGAACGACAATTACTATACTTATTACTCTTATTATTATCAATCTAACTCATATTATTAGCCATATTATGCTTCTATGATCGATAGAACGAGAATTACTATACTCACTACTCTTAGTATTATCAATCTAACTCATATTATTAGCCATATTATGCTTATATTATCGATAGAACGACAATTACTATACTTATTACTGTTATTATTATCAATCTAACTCATATTATAAGCCATATTATGCTTAAATGATCGATAGAACTACAATTACTATACTCACTACTCTTAGTATTATCAATCTAACTCATATTGTTAGCCATATTATGCTTATATTATCGATAGAACGACAATTACTATACTTATTACTCTTATTATTATCAATCTAACTCATATTATTAGCCATATTATGCTTCTATGATCGATAGAACGAGAATTACTATACTCACTACTCTTAGTATTATCAATCTAACTCATATTATTAGCCATATTATGCTTATATTATCGATAGAACGACAATTACTATACTTATTACTGTTATTATTATCAATCTAACTCATATTATAAGCCATATTATGCTTAAATGATCGATAGAACGATAATTACTATACTTATTACTCTCATTATTATCAATCTAACTCATATTATTAGCCATATTATGCTTATATGATCGATAGAACGACAATTACTATACTTATTACACTCACTATTATCAATCTAATTCATATTATTAACCATATTATGCAGATATGATCGATAGCACGACATTTACAATACCCATTACTCTTATTATTATCAGCCTAACTCATATTATTAGCCATATTATGCTTATATGATCGACAGAACGACAGCTACTATATCTATTACGCTCACTGTTATCAATCTAACTCATATTATTAACCATATTATGCAAATTTGATCGATAGAACGACAATCACTATACTTATTACTCTTATTATTATCAACCTAACTCATATTATTAGACATATTATGCTTATATGAGCAATAGAACGACAATTACTATACTTAACCCCTCTTATTATTATGAATCTAACTCATATTATTAACCATATTATGCAGATATGATCGATAGAACGACAATTACTATACTTATTACTCTTATTATAATCAATCTGACTCATATTATTAACCATACTATGCTAATGTGATCGATAGAACGACACTTACTATACTTATTACACTCACTATTATCAATCTAACTCATATTATTAACCATATTATGCAGATATGATCGATAGCACGACATTTGCTATACCTATTACTCTTATTATTATCAGCCTAACTCATATTATTAGCCATATTATGCTTATATGATCGACAGAACGACAACAACTATATTTATTACACTCACTGTTATCAATCTAACTCATATTATTAACCATATTATGCAAATTTGATCGATAGAACGACAATCACTATACTTATTACTCTTATTATTATCAACCTAACTCATATTATTAGACATATTATGCTTATATGAGCAATAGAACGACAATTACTATACTTATTACTCTTATTATTATGAATCTAACTCATATTATTAACCATATTATGCAGATATGATCGATAGAACGACAATTACTATACTTATTACTCTTATTATAATCAATCTGACTCATATTATTAACCATACTATGCTAATGTGATCGATAGAACGACACTTACTATACTTATTACACTCACTATTATCAATCTAACTCATATTATTAACCATATTATGCAGAAATGATCGATAGCACGACATTTACTATACCTATTACTCTTATTATTATCAGCCTAACTCATATTATTAGCCATATTATGCTTATATGATCGACAGAACGACAACTACTATACTTATTACACTCACTGTTATCAATCTAACTCATATTATTAACCATATTATGCAAATTTGATCGATAGAACGACAATCACTATTCTTATTACTCTTATTATTATCAACCTAACTCATATTATTAGCCATATTATGCTTATATGATCGATAGAACGAGAATTACTATACTCACTACTCTTAGTATTATCAATCTAACTCATATTATTAGCCATATTATGCTTATATTATCGATAGACCGACAATTACTATACTTATTACTGTTATTATTATCAATCTAACTCATATTATTAGCCATATTATGCTTAAATGATCGATGGAACGACAATTACTATACTCATTACTCTTATTATTATCAATCCAACTCATTTTATTACCCATATTATGCTTATATGATCGATAGAACGACAATTACTATACTCATTACTCTTATTATTATCAATCTAACTCATATTATTAGACATATTATGCTTATATGAGCAATAGAACGACAATTACTATACTTATTACTCTTATTATAATGAATCTAACTCATATTATTAACCTTATTATGCAGATATGATCGATAGAACGACAATTACTATACTTACTACTCCTATTATAATCAATCTGACTCATATTATTAACCATATTATGCTAATATGATCGATAGAACGACACTTACTATACTTATTACACTCACTATTATCAATCTAACTCATATTATTAACCATATTATGCAGAAATGATCGATAGCACGACATTTACTATACCTATTACTCTTATTATTATCAGCCTAACTCATATTATTAGCCATATTATGCTTATATGATTGACAGAACGACAACTACTATACTTATTACACTCACTGTTATCAATCTAACTCATATTATTAACCATATTATGCAAATTTGATCGATAGAACGACAATCACTATACTTATTACTCTTATTATTATCAACCTAACTCATATTTTTAGCCATATTATGCTTAAATGATCGATAGAACGATAATTACTATACTTATTACACTTGCTATTATCAATCTAAGTTATATTATTAGCCATATTATGCTTATATAATCGATAGAACGACAACTACTATACCTATTACTCTTATTATTATCAACCTAACTCATATTATTAGCTATATTATGCATATGATCCATAGAACGACAATTACTATACTTATTATTCTTATTATTATCAATCTAACTCGTATTATTAGCCATATTATGCTTAAATGATCGATGGAACGACAATTACTATACTTATTACTCTTATTATTATCAATCTGACTCATATTATTAGCCATATTATGCTTATATGATCGACAGAACGACAATTACTATACTTATTACACTCACTGTTATCAATCTAACTCATATTATTAACCATATTATGCACATTTGTTCGATAGAACGACAATCACTATACTTATTACACTTATTATTATGAATCTAACTCATATTATTAACCATATTATGTAGATATGATCGATAGAACTACAATTACTATACTCATTACTCTTATTATCAATCTAACTCATATTATTAGCCATATAATGCTTCAATGATCGATAGAACGACAATTACTATACTTATTACTCTTATTATTATCAATCTAACTCATATTATTAGCCATATTATGCTTCTATGATCGATAGAACGAGAATTACTATACTCACTACTCTTAGTATTATCACTCTAACTCATATTATTAGCCATATTATGCTTATATGATCGATAGAACGACAGTTACTATACTTATTACACTCACTGTTATCAATCTAACTCATATTATTAACCATATTATGCACATTTGTTCGATAGAACGACAATCACTATACTTATTACACTTATTATTATGAATCTAACTCATATTATTAACCATATTATGTAGATATGATCGATAGAACTACAATTACTATACTCATTACTCTTATTATCAATCTAACTCATATTATTAGCCATATAATGCTTCAATGATCGATAGAACGACAATTACTATACTTATTACTCTTATTATTATCAATCTAACTCATATTATTAGCCATATTATGCTTCTATGATCGATAGAACGAGAATTACTATACTCACTACTCTTAGTATTATCAATCTAACTCATATTATTAGCCATATTATGCTTATATGATCGATAGAACGACAATTACTATACTTATTACACTCACTATTATCAATCTAATTCATATTATTAACCATATTATGCAGATATGATCGATAGCACGACATTTACTATACCTATTACTCTTATTATTATCAGCCTAACTCATATTATTAGCCATATTATGCTTATATGATCGACAGAACGACAACTACTATATCTATTACGCTCACTGTTATCAATCTAACTCATATTATTAACCATATTATGCAAATTTGATCGATAGAACGACAATCACTGTACATATTCCTCTTATTATTATCAACCTAACTCATATTATTAGCCATATTATGCTTAAATGATCGATAGAACTACAATTACTATACTCATTACTCTTATTATTATCAATCTAACTCATATTATTAGCCATATTATGCTTACATGATCGATAGAATGAGAATTACTATACCCGCTACTCTTAGTATTATCACTCTAACTCATATTATTAGCCATATTATGCTTATATGATCGATAGAACGACAATTACTATACTTATTACTCTTATTGTTATCAATCTAACTCATATTATTAGCCATATTATGCTTATATGATCGATAGAACGAGAATTACTATACTCACTACTCTTAGTATTATCAATCTAACTCATATTATTAGCCATATTATGCTTATATTATCGATAGACCGACAATTACTATACTTATTACTGTTATTATTATCAATCTAACTCATATTATTAGCCATATTATACTTAAATGATCGATAGAACGACAATTACTATACTTATTACTCTTATTATTATCAATCTAACTCATATTATTAGCCATATTATGCTTCTATGATCGATAGAACTACATATACTATACTCACTACTCTTAGTATTATCAATCTAACTCATATTATTAGCCATATTATGCTTAAATGATCGATAGAACGACAATTACTATACTTATTACTCTTATTATTATCAATCTAACTCATATTATTAGCCATATTATGCTTATATGATCGACAGAACGACAATTACTATACTTATTACACTCACTGCTATCAATCTAACTCATATTATTAACCATATTATGCAAATTTGTTCGATAGAACGACAATCACTATACCTATTACACTTATTATTATGAATCTAACTCATATTATTAACCATATTATGTAGATATGATCGATAGAACTACAATTACTATACTCGTTACTCTTATTATCAATCTAACTCATATTATTAGCCATATAATGCTTCAATGATCGATAGAACGACAATTACTATACTTATTACAATTATTATTATCAATCTAACTCATATTATTAGCCATATTATGCTTAAATGATCGATAGATCGATAATTACTATACTTACTACACTTGCTATTATCAATCTAAGTTATATTATTAGCCATATTATGCTTATATGATCGATAGAATGAGAATTACTATACCCACTACTCTTAGTATTATCACTCTAACTCATATTATTAGCCATATTATGCTTATATGATCGATAGAACGACAATTACTATACTTATTACTCTTATTGTTATCAATCTAACTCATATTATTAGCCATATTATGCTTATATGATCGATAGAACGAGAATTACTATACTCACTACTCTTAGTATTATCAATCTAACTCATATTATTAGCCATATTATGCTTATATTATCGATAGACCGACAATTACTATACTTATTACTGTTATTATTATCAATCTAACTCATATTATTAGCCATATTATGCTTAAATGATCGATGGAACGACAATTACTATACTCATTACTCTTATTATTATCAATCCAACTCATTTTATTACCCATATTATGCTTATATGATCGATAGAACGACAATTACTATACTCATTACTCTTATTATTATCAATCTAACTCATATTATTAGACATATTATGCTTATATGAGCAATAGAACGACAATTACTATACTTATTAAACTCACTTTTATCAATCTAACTCATATTATTAACCTTATTATGCAGATATGATCGATAGAACGACAATTACTATACTTATTACTCCTATTATAATCAATCTGACTCATATTATTAACCATATTATGCTAATATGATCGATAGAACGACACTTACTATACTTATTACACTCACTATTATCAATCTAACTCATATTATTAACCATATTATGCAGAAATGATCGATAGCACGACATTTACTATACCTATTACTCTTATTATTATCAGCCTAACTCATATTATTAGCCATATTATGCTTATATGATCGACAGAACGACAACTACTATACTTATTACACTCACTGTTATCAATCTAACTCATATTATTAACCATATTATGCAAATTTGATCGATAGAACGACAATCACTATACTTATTACTCTTATTATTATCAACCTAACTCATATTATTAGCCATATTATGCTTATATGATCGATAGAACGAGAATTACTATACTCACTACTCTTAGTATTATCAATCTAACTCATATTATTAGCCATATTATGCTTATATTATCGATAGACCGACAATTACTATACTTATTACTGTTATTATTATCAATCTAACTCATATTATTAGCCATATTATGCTTAAATGATCGATGGAACGACAATTACTATACTCATTACTCTTATTATTATCAATCCAACTCATTTTATTACCCATATTATGCTTATATGATCGATAGAACGACAATTACTATACTCATTACTCTTATTATTATCAATCTAACTCATATTATTAGACATATTATGCTTATATGAGCAATAGAACGACAATTACTATACTTATTACTCTTATTATAATGAATCTAACTCATATTATTAACCTTATTATGCAGATATGATCGATAGAACGACAATTACTATACTTACTACTCCTATTATAATCAATCTGACTCATATTATTAACCATATTATGCTAATATGATCGATAGAACGACACTTACTATACTTATTACACTCACTATTATCAATCTAACTCATATTATTAACCATATTATGCAGAAATGATCGATAGCACGACATTTACTATACCTATTACTCTTATTATTATCAGCCTAACTCATATTATTAGCCATATTATGCTTATATGATTGACAGAACGACAACTACTATACTTATTACACTCACTGTTATCAATCTAACTCATATTATTAACCATATTATGCAAATTTGATCGATAGAACGACAATCACTATACTTATTACTCTTATTATTATCAACCTAACTCATATTTTTAGCCATATTATGCTTAAATGATCGATAGAACGATAATTACTATACTTATTACACTTGCTATTATCAATCTAAGTTATATTATTAGCCATATTATGCTTATATAATCGATAGAACGACAACTACTATACCTATTACTCTTATTATTATCAACCTAACTCATATTATTAGCTATATTATGCATATGATCCATAGAACGACAATTACTATACTTATTATTCTTATTATTATCAATCTAACTCGTATTATTAGCCATATTATGCTTAAATGATCGATGGAACGACAATTACTATACTTATTACTCTTATTATTATCAATCTGACTCATATTATTAGCCATATTATGCTTATATGATCGACAGAACGACAATTACTATACTTATTACACTCACTGTTATCAATCTAACTCATATTATTAACCATATTATGCACATTTGTTCGATAGAACGACAATCACTATACTTATTACACTTATTATTATGAATCTAACTCATATTATTAACCATATTATGTAGATATGATCGATAGAACTACAATTACTATACTCATTACTCTTATTATCAATCTAACTCATATTATTAGCCATATAATGCTTCAATGATCGATAGAACGACAATTACTATACTTATTACTCTTATTATTATCAATCTAACTCATATTATTAGCCATATTATGCTTCTATGATCGATAGAACGAGAATTACTATACTCACTACTCTTAGTATTATCAATCTAACTCATATTATTAGCCATATTATGCTTATATTATCGATAGAACGACAATTACTATACTTATTACTCTTATTGTTATCAATCTAACTCATATTATTAGCCATATTATGCTTATATGATCGATAGAACGAGAATTACTATACTCACTACTCTTAGTATTATCAATCTAACTCATATTATTAGCCATATTATGCTTATATTATCGATAGACCGACGATTACTATACTTATTACTGTTATTATTATCAATCTAACTCATATTATTAGCCATATTATGCTTAAATGATCGATAGAACGACAATTACTATACTCATTACTCTTATTATTATCAATCCAACTCATTTTATTACCCATTGTATGCTTATATGACCGATAGAACGACAATTACTATACTCATTACTCTTATTATTATCAATCTAACTCATATTATTAGACATATTATGCTTATATGAGCAATAGAACGACAATTACTATACTTATTACTCTTATTATTATGAATCTAACTCATATTATTAACCTTATTATGCAGATATGATCGATAGAACGTCAATTACTATACTTATTACTCCTATTATAATCAATCTGACTCATATTATTAACCATATTATGCTAATATGATCGATAGAACGACACTTACTATACTTATTACACTCACTATTATCAATCTAACTCATATTATTAACCATATTATGCAGAAATGATCGATAGCACGACATTTACTATGCCTATTACTCTTATTATTATCAGCCTAACTCATATTATTAGCCATAATATGCTTATATGATCGACAGAACGACAACTACTATACTTATTACACTTGCTATTATCAATCTAACTCGTATTATTAGCCATAGTATGCTTAAATGATCGATAGAGCGACAATTACTATACTTATTACTCTTATTATTATCAATCTATCTCATATTATTAGCCATATTATGCTTATATGATCGATAGAATGAGAATTACTATACCCACTACTCTTAGTATTATCAATCTAACTCATATTATTAGCCATATTATGCTTATATTATCGATAGACCGACAATTACTATACTTATTACTGTTATTATTATCAATCTAACTCATATTATTAGCCATATTATGCTTAAATGATCGATAGAACGACAATTACTATACTCATTACTCTTATTATTATCAATTCAACTCATTTTATTACCCATATTATGCTTATATGATCGATAGAACGACAATTACTATACTCATTACTCTTATTATTATCAATCTAACTCATATTATTAGACATATTATGCTTATATGAGCAATAGAACGACAATTACTATACTTATTACACTCACTTTTATCAATCTAACTCATATTATTAACCTTATTATGCAGATATGATCGATAGAACGACAATTACTATACTTATTACTCCTATTATAATCAATCTGACTCATATTATTAACCATATTATGCTAATATGATCGATAGAACGACACTTACTATACTTATTACACTCACTATTATCAATCTAACTCATATTATTAACCATATTATGCAGAAATGATCGATAGCACGACATTTACTATACCTATTACTCTTATTATTATCAGCCTAACTCATATTATTAGCTATATTATGCTTATATGATCGATAGAACGACAATTACTATACTTATTATTCTTATTATTATCCATCTAACTCGTATTATTAGCCATATTATGCTTAAATGATCGATGGAACGACAATTACTATACTTATTACTCTTATTATTATCAATCTGACTCATATTATTAGCCATATTATGCTTATATAATCGACAGAACGACAATTACTATACTTATTACACTCACTGTTATCAATCTAACTCATATTATTAACCATATTATGCACATTTGTTCGATAGAACGACAATCACTACACTTATTACACTTATTATTATGAATCTAACTCATATTATTAACCATATTATGTAGATATGATCGATAGAACTACAATTACTATACTCATTACTCTTATTATCAATCTAACTCATATTATTAGCCATATAATGCTTCAATGATCGATAGAACGACAATTACTATACTTATTACTCTTATTATTATCAATCTAACTCATATTATTAGCCATATTATGCTTCTATGATCGATAGAACGAGAATTACTATACTCACTACTCTTAGTATTATCAATCTAACTCATATTATTAGCCATATTATGCTTATATTATCGATAGAACGACAATTACTATACTTATTACTGTTATTATTATCAATCTAACTCATATTATAAGCCATATTATGCTTAAATGATCGATAGAACTACAATTACTATACTCACTACTCTTAGTATTATCAATCTAACTCATATTATTAGCCATATTATGCTTATATTATCGATAGAACGACAATTACTATACTTATTACTGTTATTATTATCAACCTAACTCATATTATTAGCCATATTATGCGTAAATGATCGATAGAACGACAATTACTATACTTATTACTCGTATTATTATCAATCTAACTCATATTATTAACAATATTATGCTTATAATATCGATAGAACGACAATCACTATACTTATTACTCTTATTATTATCAACCTAACTCATATTATTAGCCATATTATGCTTAAATGATCGATAAATCGATAATTACTATACTTACTACACTTGCTGTTATCAATCTAAGTTATATTATTAGCCATATTATGCTTATATAATCGATAGAACGACAATTACTATACCTATTACTCTTATTATTATCAACCTAACTCATATTATTAGCCATATTATGCTTATATGATCGATAGAACGACAATTACTAAACTTATTATTCTTATTATTATCAATCTGACTCGTATTATTAGCCATATTATGCTTAAATGATCGATGGAACGACAATTACTATACTTATTACTCTTATTATTATCAATCTGACTCATATTATTAGCCATATTATGCTTATATGATCGACAGAACGACAATTACTATACTTATTACACTCACTGTTATCAATCTAACTCATATTATTAACCATATTTTGCACATTTGTTCGATAGAACGACAATCACTATACTTATTACACTTATTATTATGAATCTAACTCATATTATTAACCATATTATGTAGATATGATCGATAGAACTACAATTACTATACTCATTACTCTTATTATCAATCTAACTCATATTATTAGCCATATCATGCTTATATTATCGATAGAACGACAATTACTAGACTTATTACTGTTATTGTTATCAATCTAACTCATATTATTAGCCATATTATGCTTAAATGATCGATAGAACGATAATTACTATACTTATTACTCTTATTATTATCAATCTAACTCATATTATTAGCCATATTATGCTTATATGATCGATAGAACGACAATTACTATACTTATTACACTCACTGTTATCAATCTAACTCATATTATTAACCATATTATGCAGATATGATCGATAGCACGACATTTACTATACCTATTACTCTTATTATTATCAGCCTAACTCATATTATTAGCCATATTATGCTTATATGATCGACAGAACGACAACTACTATATCTATTACGCTCACTGTTATCAATCTAACTCATATTATTAACCATATTATGCAAATTTGATCGATAGAACGACAATCACTGTACATATTCCTCTTATTATTATCAACCTAACTCATATTATTAGCCATATTATGCTTAAATGATCGATAGAACGACAATTACTATACTTATTACTCGTATCATTATCAATCTAACTCATATTATTAACAATATTATGCTTATAATAACGATAGAGCGACAATTACTATACTTATTACTGTTATCATTATCAATCTAACTCATATTATTAGCCATATTATGCTTAAATGATCGATAGAACTACAATTACTATACTCATTACTCTTATTATTATCAATCTAACTCATATTATTAGCCATATTATGCTTACATGATCGATAGAATGAGAATTACTATACCCGCTACTCTTAGTATTATCACTCTAACTCATATTATTAGCCATATTATGCTTATATGATCGATAGAACGACAATTACTATACTTATTACTCTTATTGTTATCAATCTAACTCATATTATTAGCCATATTATGCTTATATGATCGATAGAACGAGAATTACTATACTCACTACTCTTAGTATTATCAATCTAACTCATATTATTAGCCATATTATGCTTATATTATCGATAGACCGACAATTACTATACTTATTACTGTTATTATTATCAATCTAACTCATATTATTAGCCATATTATACTTAAATGATCGATAGAACGACAATTACTATACTCATTACTCTTATTATTATCAATCCAACTCATTTTATTACCCATATTATGCTGATATGATCGATAGAACGACAATTACTATACTCATTACTCTTATTATTATCAATCTAACTCATATTATTAGACATATTATGCTTATATGATCGACAGAACGACAACTACTATATTTATTACACTCACTGTTATCAATCTAACTCATATTATTAACCATATTATGCAAATTTGATCGATAGAACGACAATTACTATACTTATTACTCTTATTATTATCAACCTAACTCATATTATTAGACATATTATGCTTATATGAGCAATAGAACGACAATTACTATACCTATCACTCTTATTATTATGAATCTAACTCATATTATTAACCATATTATGCAGATATGATCGATAGAACGACAATTACTATACTTATTACTCTTATTATAATCAATCTGACTCATATTATTAACCATACTATGCTAATGTGATCGATAGAACGACACTTACTATACTTATTACACTCACTATTATCAATCTAACTCATATTATTAACCATATTATGCAGAAATGA
Source organism: Megachile rotundata (assembly GCF_050947335.1). Taxonomy (NCBI): domain Eukaryota; kingdom Metazoa; phylum Arthropoda; class Insecta; order Hymenoptera; family Megachilidae; genus Megachile; species Megachile rotundata. The sequence goes on along the minus strand of NW_027473472.1, from coordinate 82,037 downwards.
TCGATAGCACGACATTTACTATACCTATTACTCTCATTATTATCAGCCTAACTCATATTATTAGCCATATTATGCTTATATGATCGACCGAACGACAATTACTATACTTATTACACTCACTGTTATCAATCTAACTCATATTATTAACCATATTATGCACATTTGTTCGATAGAACGACAATCACTATACTTATTACACTTATTATTATGAATCTAACTCATATTATTAACCATATTATGTAGATATGATCGATAGAACTACAATTACTATACTCATTACTCTTATTATCAATCTAACTCATATTATTAGCCATATAATGCTTCAATGATCGATAGAACGACAATTACTATACTTATTACTCTTATTATTATCAATCTAACTCATATTATTAGCCATATTATGCTTCTATGATCGATAGAACTACATATACTATACTCACTACTCTTAGTATTATCAATCTAACTCATATTATTAGCCATATTATGCTTATATTATCGATAGACCGACAATTACTATACTTATTACTGTTATTATTATCAATCTAACTCATATTATTAGCCATATTATACTTAAATGATCGATAGAACGACAATTACTATACTCATTACTCTTATTATTATCAATCCAACTCATTTTATTACCCATATTATGCTGATATGATCGATAGATCGACAATTACTATACTCATTACTCTTATTATTATCAATCTAACTCATATTATTAGACATATTATGCTTATATGATCGACAGAACGACAACTACTATATTTATTACACTCACTGTTATCAATCTAACTCATATTATTAACCATATTATGCAAATTTGATCGATAGAACGACAATCACTATACTTATTACTCTTATTATTATCAACCTAACTCATATTATTAGCCATATTATGCTTAAATGATCGATAGAACGATAATTACTATACTTATTACACTTGCTATTATCAATCTAAGTTATATTATTAGCCATATTATGCTTATATAATCGATAGAACGACAACTACTATACCTATTACTCTTATTATTATCAACCTAACTCATATTATTAGCTATATTATGCTTATATGATCCATAGAACGACAATTACTATACTTATTATTCTTATTATTATCAATCTAACTCGTATTATTAGCCATATTATGCTTAAATGATCGATGGAACGACAATTACTATACTTATTACTCTTATTATTATCAATCTGACTCATATTATTAGCCATATTATGCTTATATGATCGACAGAACGACAATTACTATACTTATTACACTCACTGTTATCAATCTAACTCATATTATTAACCATATTATGCACATTTGTTCGATAGAACGACAATCACTATACTTATTACACTTATTATTATGAATCTAACTCATATTATTAACCATATTATGTAGATATGATCGATAGAACTACAATTACTATACTCATTACTCTTATTATCAATCTAACTCATATTATTAGCCATATAATGCTTCAATGATCGATAGAACGACAATTACTATACTTATTACTCTTATTATTATCAATCTAACTCATATTATTAGCCATATTATGCTTCTATGATCGATAGAACGAGAATTACTATACTCACTACTCTTAGTATTATCAATCTAACTCATATTATTAGCCATATTATGCTTATATTATCGATAGAACGACAATTACTATACTTATTACTCTTATTGTTATCAATCTAACTCATATTATTAGCCATATTATGCTTATATGATCGATAGAACGAGAATTACTATACTCACTACTCTTAGTATTATCAATCTAACTCATATTATTAGCCATATTATGCTTATATTATCGATAGACCGACAATTACTATACTTATTACTGTTATTATTATCAATCTAACTCATATTATTAGCCATATTATGCTTAAATGATCGATAGAACGACAATTACTATACTCATTACTCTTATTATTATCAATCCAACTCATTTTATTACCCATTGTATGCTTATATGACCGATAGAACGACAATTACTATACTCATTACTCTTATTATTATCAATCTAACTCATATTATTAGACATATTATGCTTATATGAGCAATAGAACGACAATTACTATACTTATTACTCTTATTATTATGAATCTAACTCATATTATTAACCTTATTATGCAGATATGATCGATAGAACGACAATTACTATACTTATTACTCCTATTATAATCAATCTGACTCATATTATTAACCATATTATGCTAATATGATCGATAGAACGACACTTACTATACTTATTACACTCACTATTATCAATCTAACTCATATTATTAACCATATTATGCAGAAATGATCGATAGCACGACATTTACTATGCCGATTACTCTTATTATTATCAGCCTAACTCATATTATTAGCCATAATATGCTTATATGATCGACAGAACGACAACTACTATACTTATTACACTCACTGTTATCAATCTAACTCATATTATTAACCATATTATGCAAATTTGATCGATAGAACGACAATCACTATACTTATTACTCTTATTATTATCAACCTAACTCATATTATTAGCCATATTATGCTTAAATGATCGATAGAACGATAATTACTATACTTATTACACTTGCTATTATCAATCTAACTCGTATTATTAGCCATAGTATGCTTAAATGATCGATAGAGCGACAATTACTATACTTATTACTCTTATTATTATCAATCTAACTCATATTATTAGCCATATTATGCTTATATGATCGATAGAATGAGAATTACTATACCCACTACTCTTAGTATTATCACTCTAACTCATATTATTAGCCATATTATGCTTATATGATCGATAGAACGACAATTACTATACTTATTACTCTTATTGTTATCAATCTAACTCATATTATTAGCCATATTATGCTTATATGATCGATAGACCGAGAATTACTATACTCACTACTCTTAGTATTATCAATCTAACTCATATTATTAGCCATATTATGCTTATATTATCGATAGACCGACAATTACTATACTTATTACTGTTATTATTATCAATCTAACTCATATTATTAGCCATATTATGCTTAAATGATCGATAGAACGACAATTACTATACTCATTACTCTTATTATTATCAATCCAACTCATTTTATTACCCATATTATGCTTATATGATCGATAGAACGACAATTACTATACTCATTACTCTTATTATTATCAATCTAACTCATATTATTAGACATATTATGCTTATATGAGCAATAGAACGACAATTACTATACTTATTAAACTCACTTTTATCAATCTAACTCATATTATTAACCTTATTATGCAGATATGATCGATAGAACGACAATTACTATACTTATTACTCCTATTATAATCAATCTGACTCATATTATTAACCATATTATGCTAATATGATCGATAGAACGACACTTACTATACTTATTACACTCACTATTATCAATCTAACTCATATTATTAACCATATTATGCAGAAATGATCGATAGCACGACATTTACTACACCTATTACTCTTATTATTATCAGCCTAACTCATATTATTAGCCATATTATGCTTATATGATCGACAGAACGACAACTACTATACTTATTACACTCACTGTTATCAATCTAACTCATATTATTAACCATATTATGCAAATTTGATCGATAGAACGACAATCACTATACTTATTACTCTTATTATTATCAACCTAACTCATATTATTAGCCATATTATGCTTAAATGATCGATAGAACGATAATTACTATACTTATTACGCTTGCTATTATCAATCTAAGTTATATTATTAGCCATATTATGCTTATATAATCGATAGAACGACAATTACTATACCTATTACTCTTATTATTATCAACCTAACTCATATTATTAGCTATATTATGCTTATATGATCGATAGAACGACAATTACTATACTTATTATTCTTATTATTATCCATCTAACTCGTATTATTAGCCATATTATGCTTAAATGATCGATGGAACGACAATTACTATACTTATTACTCTTATTATTATCAATCTGACTCATATTATTAGCCATATTATGCTTATATAATCGACAGAACGACAATTACTATACTTATTACACTCACTGTTATCAATCTAACTCATATTATTAACCATATTAGGCACATTTGTTCAATAGAACGACAATCACTATACTTATTACACTTATTATTATGAATCTAACTCATATTATTAACCATATTATGTAGATATGATCGATAGAACTACAATTACTATACTCATTACTCTTATTATCAATCTAACTCATATTATTAGCCATATAATGCTTCAATGATCGATAGAACGACAATTACTATACTTATTACTCTTATTATTATCAATCTAACTCATATTATTAGACATATTATGCTTCTATGATCGATAGAACGAGAATTACTATACTCACTACTCTTAGTATTATCAATCTAACTCATATTATTAGCCATATTATGCTTATATTATCGATAGAACGACAATTACTATACTTATTACTGTTATTATTATCAATCTAACTCATATTATAAGCCATATTATGCTTAAATGATCGATAGAACTACAATTACTATACTCACTACTCTTAGTATTATCAATCTAACTCATATTATTAGCCATATCATGCTTATATTATCGATAGAACGACAATTACTAGACTTATTACTGTTACTGTTATCAATCTAACTCATATTATTAGCCATATTATGCTTAAATGATCGATAGGACGATAATTACTATACTTATTACTCTTATTATTATCAATCTAACTCATATTATTAGCCATATTATGCTTATATGATCGATAGAACGACAATTACTATACTTATTACACTCACTATTATCAATCTAACTCATATTATTAACCATATTATGCAGATATGATCGATAGCACGACATTTACTATACCTATTACTCTTATTATTATCAGCCTAACTCGTATTATTAGCCATATTATGCTTATATGATCGACAGAACGACAACTACTATATTTATTACACTCACTGTTATCAATCTAACTCATATTATTAACCATATTATGCAAATTTGATCGATAGAACGACAATCACTATACATATTACTCTTATTATTATCAACCTAACTCATATTATTAGCCATATTATGCGTAAATGATCGATAGAACGACAATTACTATACTTATTACTCGTATTATTATCAATCTAACTCATATTATTAACAATATTATGCTTATAATATCGATAGAACGACAATCACTATACTTATTATTCTTATTATTATCAGCCTAACTCGTATTATTAGCCATATTATGCTTATATGATCGACAGAACGACAACTACTATATTTATTACACTCACTGTTATCAATCTAACTCATATTATTAACCATATTATGCAGATATGATCGATAGAACGACAATTACTATACTTATTACTCTTATTATAATCAATCTGACTCATGTTATTAACCATACTATGCTAATGTGATCGATAGAACGACACTTACTATACTTATTACACTCACTATTATCAATCTAACTCATATTATTAACCATATTATGCAGAAATGATCGATAGCACGACATTTACTATACCTATTACTCTTATTATTATCAGCCTAACTCATATTATTAGCCATATTATGCTTATATGATCGACCGAACGACAATTACTATACTTATTACACTCACTGTTATCAATCTAACTCATATTATTAACCATATTATGCACATTTGTTCGATAGAACGACAATCACTATACTTATTACACTTATTATTATGAATCTAACTCATATTATTAACCATATTATGTAGATATTATCGATAGAACTACAATTACTATACTCATTACTCTTATTATCAATCTAACTCATATTATTAGCCATATAATGCTTCAATGATCGATAGAACGACAATTACTATACTTATTACTCTTATTATTATCAATCTAACTCATATTATTAGCCATATTAAGCTTCTATGATCGATAGAACTACATATACTATACTCACTACTCTTAGTATTATCAATCTAACTCATATTATTAGCCATATTATGCTTAAATGATCGATAGAACGACAATTACTATACTTATTACTCTTATTATTATCAATCTAACTCATATTATTAGCCATATTATGCTTATATGATCGACAGAACGACAATTACTATACTTATTACACTCACTGCTATCAATCTAACTCATATTATTAACCATATTATGCAAATTTGTTCGATAGAACGACAATCACTATACCTATTACACTTATTATTATGAATCTAACTCATATTATTAACCATATTATGTAGATATGATCGATAGAACTACAATTACTATACTCGTTACTCTTATTATCAATCTAACTCATATTATTAGCCATATTATGCTTAAATGATCGATAGAACGACAATTACTATACTTATTACTCTTATTATTATCAATCTAACTCATATTATTAGCCATATTATGCTTAAATGATCGATAGATCGATAATTACTATACTTACTACACTTGCTATTATCAATCTAAGTTATATTATTAGCCATATTATGCTTATATGATCGATAGAATGAGAATTACTATACCCACTACTCTTAGTATTATCACTCTAACTCATATTATTAGCCATATTATGCTTATATGATCGATAGAACGACAATTACTATACTTATTACTCTTATTGTTATCAATCTAACTCATATTATTAGCCATATTATGCTTATATGATCGATAGAACGAGAATTACTATACTCACTACTCTTAGTATTATCAATCTAACTCATATTATTAGCCATATTATGCTTATATTATCGATAGACCGACAATTACTATACTTATTACTGTTATTATTATCAATCTAACTCATATTATTAGCCATATTATGCTTAAATGATCGATGGAACGACAATTACTATACTCATTACTCTTATTATTATCAATCCAACTCATTTTATTACCCATATTATGCTTATATGATCGATAGAACGACAATTACTATACTCATTACTCTTATTATTATCAATCTAACTCATATTATTAGACATATTATGCTTATATGAGCAATAGAACGACAATTACTATACTTATTACTCTTATTATTATGAATCTAACTCATATTATTAACCTTATTATGCAGATATGATCGATAGAACGGCAATTACTATACTTATTACTCCTATTATAATCAATCTGACTCATATTATTAACCATATTATGCTAATATGATCGATAGAACGACACTTACTATACTTATTACACTCACTATTATCAATCTAACTCATATTATTAACCATATTATGCAGAAATGATCGATAGCACGATATTTACTATACCTATTACTCTTATTATTATCAGCCTAACTCATATTATTAGCCATATTATGCTTATATGATTGACAGAACGACAACTACTATACTTATTACACTCACTGTTATCAATCTAACTCATATTATTAACCATATCATGCTTATATTATCGATAGAACGACAATTACTAGACTTATTACTGTTATTGTTATCAATCTAACTCATATTATTAGCCATATTATGCTTAAATGATCGATAGAACGATAATTACTATACTTATTACTCTTATTATTATCAATCTAACTCATATTATTAGCCATATTATGCTTATATGATCGATAGAACGACAATTACTATACTTATTGCACTCACTATTATCAATCTAACTCATATTATTAACCATATTATGCAGATATGATCGATAGCACGACATTTACTATACCTATTACTCTTATTATTATCAGCCTAACTCATATTATTAGACATATTATGCTTATATGATCGACAGAACGACAACTACTATATCTATTACGCTCACTGTTATCAATCTAACTCATATTATTAACCATATTATGCAAATTTGATCGATAGAACGACAATCACTATACATATTACTCTTATTATTATCAACCTAACTCATATTATTAGCCATATTATGCTTAAATGATCGATAGAACGACAATTACTATACTTATTACTCGTATCATTATCAATCTAACTCATATTATTAACAATATTATGCTTATAATAACGATAGAGCGACAATTACTATACTTATTACTGTTATCATTATCAATCTAACTCATATTATTAGCCATATTATGCTTAAATGATCGATAGAACTACAATTACTATACTCATTACTCTTATTATTATCAATCTAACTCATATTATTAGCCATATTATGCTTACATGATCGATAGAATGAGAATTACTATACCCGCTACTCTTAGTATTATCACTCTAACTCATATTATTAGCCATATTATGCTTATATGATCGATAGAACGACAATTACTATACTTATTACTCTTATTGTTATCAATCTAACTCATATTATTAGCCATATTATGCTTATATGATCGATAGAACGAGAATTACTATACTCACTACTCTTAGTATTATCAATCTAACTCATATTATTAGCCATATTATGCTTATATTATCGATAGACCGACAATTACTATACTTATTACTGTTATTATTATCAATCTAACTCATATTATTAGCCATATTATACTTAAATGATCGATAGAACGACAACTACTATACTCATTACTCTTATTATTATCAATCCAACTCATTTTATTACCCATATTATGCTGATATGATCGATAGAACGACAATTACTATACTCATTACTCTTATTATTATCAATCTAACTCATATTATTAGACATATTATGCAGATATGATCGATAGAACGACAATTACTATACTTATTACTCTTATTATAATCAATCTCACTCATATTATTAACCATACTATGCTAATGTGATCGATAGAACGACACATACTATACTTATTACACTCACTATTATCAATCTAACTCATATTATTAACCATATTATGCAGAAATGATCGATAGCACGACATTTACTATACCTATTACTCTTATTATTATCAGCCTAACTCATATTATTAGCCATATTATGCTTATATGATCGACAGAACGACAACTACTATACTTATTACACTCACTGTTATCAATCTAACTCATATTATTAACCATATTATGCAAATTTGATCGATAGAACGACAATCACTATACTTATTACTCTTATTATTATCAACCTAACTCATATTATTAGCCATATTATGCTTAAATGATCGATAGAACGATAATTACTATACTTATTACACTTGCTATTATCAATCTAAGTTATATTATTGGCCATATTATGCTTATATAATCGATAGAACGACAATTACTATACCGATTACTCTTATTATTATCAACCTAACTCATATTATTAGCTATATTATGCTTATATGATCGATAGAACGACAATTACTATACTTATTATTCTTATTATTATCAATCTAACTCGTATTATTAGCCATATTATGCTTAAATGATCGATGGAACGACAATTACTATACTTATTACTCTTATTATTATCAATCTGACTCATATTATTAGCCATATTATGCTTATATGATCGACAGAACGACAATTACTATACTTATTACACTCACTGTTATCAATCTAACTCATATTATTAACCATATTATGCACATTTGTTCGATAGAACGACAATCACTATACTTATTACACTTATTATTATGAATCTAACTCATATTATTAACCATATTATGTAGATATGATCGATAGAACTACAATTACTATACTCATTACTCTTATTATCAATCTAACTCATATTATTAGCCATATAATGCTTCAATGATCGATAGAACGACAATTACTATACTTATTACTCTTATTATTATCAATCTAACTCATATTATTAGCCATATTATGCTTCTATGATCGATAGAACGAGAATTACTATACTCACTACTCTTAGTATTATCAATCTAACTCATATTATTAGCCATATTATGCTTATATTATCGATAGAACGACAATTACTATACTTATTACTGTTATTATTATCAATCTAACTCATATTATTAGACATATTATGCCTATATGATCGACAGAACGGCAACTACTATATTTATTACACTCACTGTTATCAATCTAACTCATATTATTAACCATATTATGCAAATTTGATCGATAGAACGACAATCACTATACTTATTACTCTTATTATTATCAACCTAACTCATATTATTAGACATATTATGCTTATATGAGCAATAGAACGACAATTACTATACCTATCACTCTTATTATTATGAATCTAACTCATATTATTAACCATATTATGCAGATATGATCGATAGAACGACAATTACTATACTTATTACTCTTATTATAATCAATCTGACTCATATTATTAACCATACTATGCTAATGTGATCGATAGAACGACACTTACTATACTTATTACACTCACTATTATCAATCTAACTCATATTATTAACCATATTATGCAGAAATGATCGATAGCACGACATTTACTATACCTATTACTCTTATTATTATCAGCCTAACTCATATTATTAGCCATATTATGCTTATATGATCGACCGAACGACAATTACTATACTTATTACACTCACTGTTATCAATCTAACTCATATTATTAACCATATTATGCACATTTGTTCGATAGAACCACAATCACTATACTTATTACACTTATTATTATGAATCTAACTCATATTATTAACCATATTATGTAGATATGATCGATAGAACTACAATTACTATACTCATTACTCTTATTATCAATCTAACTCATATTATTAGCCATATAATGCTTAAATGATCGATAGAACGACAATTACTATACTTATTTCTCGTATCATTATCAATCTAACTCATATTATTAACAATATTATGATTATAATAACGATAGAACGACAATTACTATACTTATTACTGTTATCATTATCAATCTAACTCATATTATTAGCCATATTATGCTTAAATGATCGATAGAACTACAATTACTATACTCATTACTCTTATTATTATCAATCTAACTCATATTATTAGCCATATTATGCTTATATGATCGATAGAATGAGAATTACTATACCCACTACTCTTAGTATTATCACTCTAACTCATATTATTAGCCATATTATGCTTATATGATCGATAGAACGACAATTACTATACTTATTACTCTTATTGTTATCAATCTAACTCATATTATTAGCCATATTATGCTTATATGATCGATAGAACGAGAATTACTATACTCACTACTCTTAGTATTATCAATCTAACTCATATTATTAGCCATATTATGCTTATATTATCGATAGACCGACAATTACTCTACTTATTACTGTTATTATTATCAATCTAACTCATATTATTAGCCATATTATACTTAAATGATCGATAGAACGACAATTACTATACTTATTATTCTTATTATTATCAATCTAACTCGTATTATTAGCCATATCATGCTTAAATGATCGATGGAACGACAATTACTATACTTATTACTCTTATTATTATCAATCTGACTCATATTATTAGCCATATTATGCTTATATGATCGACATAACGACAATTACTATACTTATTACACTCACTGTTATCAATCTAACTCATATTATTAACCATATTATGCACATTTGTTCGATAGAACGACAATCACTATACTTATTACACTTATTATTATGAATCTAACTCATATTATTAACCATATTATGTAGATATGATCGATAGAACTACAATTACTATACTCATTACTCTTATTATCAATCTAACTCATATTATTAGCCATATAATGCTTCAATGATCGATAGAACGACAATTACTATACTTATTACTCTTATTATTATCAATCTAACTCATATTATTAGCCATATTATGCTTCTATGATCGATAGAACGAGAATTACTATACTCACTACTCTTAGTATTATCAATCTAACTCATATTATTAGCCATATTATGCTTATATTATCGATAGAACGACAATTACTATACTTATTACTGTTATTATTATCAATCTAACTCATATTATAAGCCATATTATGCTTAAATGATCGATAGAACTACAATTACTATACTCACTACTCTTAGTATTATCAATCTAACTCATATTATTAGCCATATCATGCTTATATTATCGATAGAACGACAATTACTAGACTTATTACTGTTATTGTTATCAATCTATCTCATATTATTAGCCGTATTATGCTTATATGATCGATAGAACGACAATTACTATACTTATTACACTCACTATTATCAATCTAACTCATATTATTAACCATATTATGCAGATATGATCGATAGCACGACATTTACTATACCTATTACTCTTATTATTATCAGCCTAACTCGTATTATTAGCCATATTATGCTTATATGATCGACAGAACGACAACTACTATATTTATTACACTCACTGTTATCAATCTAACTCATATTATTAACCATATTATGCAAATTTGATCGATAGAACGACAATCACTATACATATTACTCTTATTATTATCAACCTAACTCATATTATTAGACATATTATGCTTAAATGATCGATAGAACGACAATTACTATACTTATTACTCGTATTATTATCAATCTAACTCATATTATTAACAATATTATGCTTATAATATCGATAGAACGACAATCACTATACTTATTACTCTTATTATTATCAACCTAACTCATATTATTAGCCATATTATGCTTAAATGATCGATAGAACGACAATTACTATACCTATTACTCTTATTGTTATCAATCTAACTCATATTATTAGCCATATTATGCTTATATGATCGACAGAACGACAACTACTATATCTATTACGCTCACTGTTATCAATCTAACTCATATTATTAACCATATTATGCACATTTGTTCGATAGAACGACAATCACTATACTTATTACACTTATTATTATGAATCTAACTCATATTATTAACCATATTATGTAGATATGATCGATAGAACTACAATTACTATACTCATTACTCTTATTATCAATCTAACTCATATTATTAGCCATATAATGCTTTAATGATCGATAGAACGACAATTACTATACTTATTACTCTTATTATTATCAATCTAACTCATATTATTAGCCATATTATGCTTCTATGATCGATAGAACGAGAATTACTATACTCACTACTCTTAGTATTATCAATCTAACTCATATTATTAGCCATATTATGCTTATATTATCGATAGAACGACAATTACTATACTTATTACTGTTATTATTATCAACCTAACTCATATTATTAGCCATATTATGCTTAAATGATCGATAGAACTACAATTACTATACTCATTACTCTTATTATTATAAATCTAACTCATATTATTAGCCATATTATGCTTATATGATCGATAGAATGAGAATTACTATACCCACTACTCTTAGTATTATCACTCTAGCTCATATTATTAGCCATATTATGCTTATATGATCGATAGAACTACAATTACTATACTCATTACTCTTATTATCAATCTAACTCATATTATTAGCCATATTATGCTTATATGATCGATAGAACGACAATTACTATACTTATTACACTCACTGTTATCAATCTAGCTCATATTATTAACCACATTATGCACATTTGTTCGATAGAACGACAATCACTATACTTATTACACTTATTATTATGAATCTAACTCATATTATTAACCATATTATGTAGATATGATCGATAGAACTACAATTACTATACTCGTTACTCTTATTATCAATCTAACTCATATTATTAGCCATATAATGCTTCAATGATCGATAGAACGACAATTACTATACTTATTACTCTTATTATTAGCAATCGAACTCATATTATTAGCCATATTATGCTTCTATGATCGATAGAACGAGAATTACTATACTCACTACTCTTAGTGTTATCAATCTAACTCATATTATTAGCCATATTATGCTTATATTATCGATAGAACGACAATTACTATACTTATTACTGTTATTATTATCAATCTAACTCATATTATAAGCCATATTATGCTTAAATGATCGATAGAACTACAATTACTATACTCACTACTCTTAGTATTATCAATCTAACTCATATTATTAGCCATATCATGCTTATATTATCGATAGAACGACAATTACTAGACTTATTACTGTTATTGTTATCAATCTAACTCATATTATTAGCCATATTATGCTTAAATGATCGATAGAACGATAATTACTATACTTATTACTCTTATTGTTATCAATCTAACTCATATTATTAGCCATATTATGCTTAAATGATCGATAGAACGATAATTATTATACTTATTACTCTTATTATTATCAATCTAACTCATATTATTAGCCATATTATGCTTCTATGATCGATAGAACGAGAATTACTATACTCACTGCTCTTAGTATTATCAATCTAACTCATATTATTAGCCATATTATGCTTATATTATCGATAGAACGACAATTACTATATTTATTACTGTTATTATTATCAATCTAACTCATATTATAAGCCATATTATGCTTAAATGATCGATAGAACTACAATTACTATACTCACTACTCTTAGTATTATCAATCTAACTCATATTATTAGCCATATCATGCTTATATTATCGATAGAACGACAATTACTAGACTTATTACTGTTATTGTTATCAATCTAACTCTTATTATTAGCCATATTATGATTAAATGATCGATAGGACGATAATTACTATACTTATTACTCTTATTATTAGCAATCGAACTCATATTATTAGCCATATTATGCTTCTATGATCGATAGAACGAGAATTACTATACTCACTACTCTTAGTATTATCAATCTAACTCATATTATTAGCCATATTATGCTTATATTATCGATAGAACGACAATTACTATACTTATTACTGTTATTATTATCAATCTAACTCATATTATAAGCCATATTATGCTTAAATGATCGATAGAACTACAATTACTATACTCACTACTCTTAGTATTATCAATCTAACTCATATTATTAGCCATATCATGCTTATATTATCGATAGAACGACAATTACTAGACTTATTACTGTTATTGTTATCAATCTAACTCATATTATTAGCCATATTATGCTTAAATGATCGATAGAACTACAATTACTATACTCACTACTCTTAGTATTATCAATCTAACTCATATTATTAACCATATTATGCAGATATGATCGATAGCACGACATTTACTATACCTATTACTCTTATTATTATCAGCCTAACTCATATTATTAGCCATATTATGCTTATATGATCGACAGAACGACAACTACTATATTTATTACACTCACTGTTATCAATCTAACTCATATTATTAACCATATTATGCAAATTTGATCGATAGAACGACAATCACTATACATATTACTCTTATTACTATCAACCTAACTCATATTATTAGCCATATTATGCTTATATGATCGATAGAACGACAATTACTATACCTATTATTCTTATTATTATCAATCTAACTCGTATTATTAGCCATATTATGCTTAAATGATCGATAGAACGACAATTACTATACTTATTACTCTTATTATTATCAATCTAACTCATATTATTAGCCATATTATGCTTATATGATCGACAGAACGACCATTACTATACTTATTACACTCACTGTTATCAATCTAGCTCATATTATTAACCACATTATGCACATTTGTTCGATAGAACGACAATCACTATACTTATTACACTTATTATTATGAATCTAACTCATATTATTAACCATTTTATGTAGATATGATCGATAGAACTACAATTACTATACTCGTTACTCTTATTATCAATCTAACTCATATTATTAGCCATATAATGCTTCAATGATCGATAGAACGACAATTACTATACTTATTACTCTTATTATTAGCAATCGAACTCATATTATTAGCCATATTATGCTTCTATGATCGATAGAACGAGAATTACTATACTCACTACTCTTAGTGTTATCAATCTAACTCATATTATTAGCCATATTATGCTTATATTATCGATAGAACGACAATTACTATACTTATTACTGTTATTATTATCAATCTAACTCATATTATAAGCCATATTATGCTTAAATGATCGATAGAACTACAATTACTATACTCACTACTCTTAGTATTATCAATCTAACTCATATTATTAGCCATATCATGCTTATATTATCGATAGAACGACAATTACTAGACTTATTACTGTTATTGTTATCAATCTAACTCATATTATTAGCCATATTATGCTTAAATGATCGATAGGACGATAATTACTATACTTATTACTCTTATTATTATCAATCTAACTCATATTATTAGCCATATTATGCTTATATGATCGATAGAACGACAATTACTATACTTATTACACTCACTATTATCAATCTAACTCATATTATTAACCATATTATGCAGATATGATCGATAGCACGACATTTACTATACCTATTACTCTTATTATTATCAGCCTAACTCATATTATTAGCCATATTATGCTTATATGATCGACAGAACGACAACTACTATATTTATTACACTCACTGTTATCAATCTAACTCATATTATTAACCATATTATGCAAATTTGATCGATAGAACGACAATCACTATACATATTACTCTTATTATTATCAACCTAACTCATATTATTAGCCATATTATGCTTAAACGATCGATAGAACGACAATTACTATACTCATTACTCGTATTATTATCAATCTAACTCATATTATTAGCCATATTATGCTTATATGATCGACAGAACGACCATTACTATACTTATTACACTCACTGTTATCAATCTAGCTCATATTATTAACCACATTATGCACATTTGTTCGATAGAACGACAATCACTATAATTATTACACTTATTATTATGAATCTAACTCATATTATTAACCATATTATGTAGATATAATCGATAGAACTACAATTACTATACTCGTTACTCTTATTATCAATCTAACTCATATTATTAGCCATATAATGCTTCAATGATCGATAGAACGACAATTACTATACTTATTACTCTTATTATTAGCAATCGAACTCATATTATTAGCCATATTATGCTTCTATGATCGATAGAACGAGAATTACTATACTCACTACTCTTAGTGTTATCAATCTAACTCATATTATTAGCCATATTATGCTTATATTATCGATAGAACGACAATTACTATACTTATTACTGTTATTATTATCAATCTAACTCATATTATAAGCCATATTATGCTTACATGATCGATAGATCGATAATTACTATACTTATTACACTTGCTATTATCAATCTAAGTTATATTATTAGCCATATTATGCTTATATAATCGCTAGAACGACAATTACTATACCTATTACTCTTATTATTATCAACCTAACTCATATTATTAGCCATATTATGCTTATATGATCGATAGAACGACAATTACTATACTTATTATTCTTATTATTATCAATCTAACTCGTATTATTAGCCATATTATGCTTAAATGATCGATAGAACGACAATTACTATACTTATTACTCTTATTATTATCAACCTAACTCATATTATTAGCCATATTATGCTTATATGATCGACAGAACGACCATTACTATACTTATTACACTCACTGTTATCAATCTAGCTCATATTATTAACCACATTATGCACATTTGTTCGATAGAACGACAATCACTATAATTATTACACTTATTATTATGAATCTAACTCATATTATTAACCATATTATGTAGATATAATCGATAGAACTACAATTACTATACTCGTTACTCTTATTATCAATCTAACTCATATTATTAGCCATATAATGCTTCAATGATCGATAGAACGACAATTACTATACTTATTACTCTTATTATTAGCAATCGAACTCATATTATTAGCCATATTATGCTTCTATGATCGATAGAACGAGAATTACTATACTCACTACTCTTAGTGTTATCAATCTAACTCATATTATTAGCCATATTATGCTTATATTATCGATAGAACGACAATTACTATACTTATTACTGTTATTATTATCAATCTAACTCATATTATAAGCCATATTATGCTTACATGATCGATAGATCGATAATTACTATACTTATTACACTTGCTATTATCAATCTAAGTTATATTATTAGCCATATTATGCTTATATAATCGCTAGAACGACAATTACTATACCTATTACTCTTATTATTATCAACCTAACTCATATTATTAGCCATATTATGCTTATATGATCGATAGAACGGCAATTACTATACTTATTATTCTTATTATTATCAATCTAACTCGTATTATTAGCCATATTATGCTTAAATGATCGATAGAACGACAATTACTATACTTATTACTCTTATTATTATCAATCTAACTCATATTATTAGCCATATTATGCTTATATGATCGACAGAACGACCATTACTATACTTATTACACTCACTGTTATCAATCTAACTCATATTATTAACCACATTATGCACATTTGTTCGATAGAACGACAATCACTATACTTATTACACTTATTATTATGAATTTAACTCATATTATTAACCATATTATGTAGATATGATCGATAGAACTACAATTACTATACTCATTACTCTTATTATCAATCTAACTCATATTATTAGCCATATAATGCTTCAATGATCGATAGAACGACAATTACTATACTTATTACTCTTATTATTATCAATCTAACTCATATTATTAGCCATATTATGCTTCTATGATCGATAGAACGAGAATTACTATACTCACTACTCTTAGTATTATCAATCTAACTCATATTATTAGCCATATTATGCTTATATTATCGATAGAACGACAATTACTATACTCATTACTCTTATTATTATCAATCTAACTCATATTATTAGACATATTATGCTTATATGAGCAATAGAACGACAATTACTATACTTATTACTCTTATTATTATCAACCTAACTCATATTATTAGCCATATTATGCTTAAATGATCGATAGAACGATAATTACTATACTTATTACACTTGCTATTATCAATCTACGTTATACTATTAGCCATATTATGCTTATATAATCGATAGAACGACAATTACTATACCTATTACTCTTATTATTATCAACCTAACTCATATTATTAGCCATATTATGCTTATATGATCGATAGAACGACAATTACAATACTTATTATTCTTATTATTATCAATCTAACTCGTATTATTAGCCATATTATGCTTAAATGATCGATGGACCGACAATTACTATACTTATTACTCTTATTATTATCAATCTAACTCATATTATTAGCCATATTATGCTTCTATGATCGATAGAACGAGAATTACTATACTCACTACTCTTAGCATTATCAATCTAACTCATATTATTAGCCATATTATGATTACATGATCGATAGGACGATAATTACTATACTTATTACTCTTATTATTATCAATCTAACTCATGTTATTAGCCATATTATGCTTATATGATCGATCGAACGACAACTACTATATTTATTACACTCACTGTTATCAATCTAACTCATATTATTAACCATATTATGCAAATTTGATCGATAGAACGACAATCACTATACATATTACTCTTATTATTATCAACCTAACTCATATTATTAGCCGTATTATGCTTAAATGATCGATAGAACGACAATTACTATACTTATTACTCGTATTATTATCAATCTAACTCATATTATTAACAATATTATGCTTATAATATCGATAGAACGACAATTACTATACTTATTGCCGTTATTATTATCAATCTAACTCATATTATTAGCCATATTATGCTTAAATGATCGATAGAACTATAATTACTATACTCATTACTCTTATTATTATCAATCTGACTCATATTATTAGCCATATTATGCTTATATGATCGATAGAATGAGAATTACTATACCCACTACTCTTAGTATTATCACTCTAACTCATATTATTAGCCATATTATGCTTATATGATCGATAGAACGACAATTACTATACTTATTACTCTTATTGTTATCAATCTAACTCATATTATTAGCCATATTATGCTTATATGATCGATAGAACGAGAATTACTATACTCACTACTCTTAGTATTATCAATCTAACTCATATTATTAGCCATATTATGCTTATATTATCGATAGAACGACAATTACTATACTTATTACTCTTATTATTATCAATCTAACTCATATTATTAGCCATATTATGCTTATATGATCGATAGAATGAGAATTACTATACTCACTACTCTTAGTATTATCACTCTAACTCATATTATTAGCCATATTATGCTTATATGATCGATAGAACGACAATTACTATACTTATTACTCTTATTGTTATCAATGTAACTCATATTATTAGCCATATTATGCTTATATGAGCAATAGAACTACAACCACTATACTTATTACTCTTATTATTATCAATCTAACTCATATTATTAACCATATTATGCAGATATCATCGATAGAACTACAATTACTATACTCATTACTCTTATTGTTATCAATCTAACTCATATTATTAGACATATTATGCTTATATGATCGATAGAACGACAATTACTATACTTATTACTCTTATTATTATAAATATAACTCATATTATTAGCCATATTATGCTTATATGATCGATAGAACGAGAATTACTATACTCACTAGTCTTAGTATTATCAATCTAACTCATATTATTAGCCATATTATGCTTATATTATCGATAGAACGACAATTACTATACTTATCACTCTTATTATTATGAATCTAACTCATATTATTAGCCATATTATGCAGATATGATCGATAGATCGAGAATTACTATACTCACTACTCTTAGTATTATCACTCTAACTCATATTATTAGCCATATTATGCTTACATGATCGGTAGAACGACAATTACTATACTTATTACTCTTATTGTTATCAATCTAACTCATATTATTAGCCATATTATGCTTAAATGATCGATAGAACGATAATTATTATACTTATTACTCTTATTATTATCAATCTAACTCATATTATTAGCCATATTATGCTTATATGATCGATAGAACGACAATTACTATATTTATTACACTCACTATTATCAATGTAACTCATATTATTAACCATATCATGCAGATATGATCGATAGCACGACATTTACTATACCTATTACTCTTATTATTATCAGCCTAACTCATATTATTAGACGTATTATGCTTATATGATCGACAGAACGACAACTACTATATTTATTACACTCACTGTTATCAATCTAACTCATATTATTAACCATATTATGCAAATTTGATCGATAGAACGACAATCACTATACATATTAATCTTGTTATTATCAACCTAACTCATATTATTAGCCATGTTATGCTTAAATGATCGATAGAACGACAATTACTATACTTATTACTCGTATTATTATCAATCTAACTCATATTATTAACAATATTATGCTTATAATATCGATAGAACGACAATTACTATACTCATTACTCTTATTATTATCAATGTAACTCATATTATTAGCCATATTATGCTTATATGATCGATAGAATGAGAATTACTATACTCACTACTGTTAGTATTATCACTCTAACTCACATTATTAGCCATATTATGCTTATATGATCGATAGAACCACAATTACTATACTTATTACTCTTATTGTTATCAATCTAACTCATATTTTTAGCCATATTATGCTTATATGATCGATAGAACGAGAATTACTATACTCACTACTCTTAGTATTATCACTCTAACTCATATTATTAGCCATATTATGCTTATATGATCGATAGAACGACAATTACTATACCTATTACTCTTATTGTTATCAATCTAACTCATATTTTTAGCCATATTATGCTTATATGATCGATAGAACGAGAATTACTATACTCACTACTCTTAGTATTATCAATCTAACTCATATTATTAGCCATATTATGCTTATATGATCGATAGAACGACAATTACTATACTTATTACTCTTATTGTTATCAATCTAACTCATATTGTTAGCCATATTATGCTTATATGATCGATAGAACGAGAATTACTATACTCACTACTCTTAGTATTGTCAATCTAACTCATATTATTAGCCATATTATGCTTATATGATCGATAGAACGAGAATTACTATACTCACTACTCTTAGTATTATCACTCTAACTCATATTATTAGCCATATTATGCTTATATGATCGATAGAACGACAATTACTATACTTATTACTCTTATTGTTATCAATGTAACTCATATTATTAGCCATATTATGCTTATATGAGCAATAGAACTACAACCACTATACTTATTACTCTTATTATTATCAATCTAACTCATATTATTAACCATATTATGCAGATATCATCGATAGAACTACAATTACTATACTCATTACTCTTATTGTTATCAATCTAACTCATATTATTAGACATATTATGCTTATATGATCGATAGAACGACAATTACTATACTTATTACTCTTATTATTATAAATATAACTCATATTATTAGCCATATTATGCTTATATGATCGATAGAACGAGAATTACTATACTCACTAGTCTTAGTATTATCAATCTAACTCATATTATTAGCCATATTATGCTTATATTATCGATAGAACGACAATTACTATACTTATCACTCTTATTATTATGAATCTAACTCATATTATTAGCCATATTATGCAGATATGATCGATAGATCGAGAATTACTATATTCACTACTCTTAGTATTATCAATCTAACTCATATTATTAGCCATATTATGCTTAAATGATCGATAGAACGACAATTGCTGTAGCTATTACTCTTATTATTATCAATTTAACTCATATTATTAGCCATATTATGCTTATATGATTGACAGGACGACAATTACTATACTTATTACACTCACTGTTATCAATCTAACTCATATTATTAACCATATTATGCAAATTTGATCGATAGAACGACAATCACTATACATATTAATCTTATTATTATCAACCTAACTCATATTATTAGCCATATTATGCTTAAATGATCGATAGAACGACAATTACTATACTTATTACTCGTATTATTATCAATCTAACTCACATTATTAACAATATTATGCTTATAATATCGATAGAACGACAATTACTATACTCATTACTCTTATTATTATCAATGTAACTCATATTATTAGCCATATTATGCTTATATGATCGATAGAATGAGAATTACTATACTCACTACTGTTAGTATTAACACTCTAACTCACATTATTAGCCATATTATGCTTATATGATCGATAGAACGACAATTACTATACTTATTACTCTTATTGTTATCAATCTAACTCATATTTTTAGCCATATTATGCTTATATGATCGATAGAACGAGAATTACTATACTCACTACTCTTAGTATTATCACTCTAACTCATATTATTAGCCATATTATGCTTATATGATCGATAGAACGACAGTTACTATACTTATTACTCTTATTGTTATCAATCTAAATCATATTATTAGCCATATTATGCTTATATGATCGATAGAACGAGAATTACTATACTCACTACTCTTAGTATTATCAATCTAACTCATATTATTAGCCATATTATGCTTATATTATCGATAGACCGACAATTACTATACTTATTACTGTTATTATTATCAATCTAACTCATATTATTAGCCATATTATGCTTAAATGATCGATAGAACGACAATTACTATACTCATTACTCTTATTATTATCAATCCAACTCATTTTATTACCCATATTATGCTTATATGATCGATAGAACGACAATTACTATACTCATTACTCTTATTATTATCAATGTAACTCACATTATTAGCCATATTATGCTTATATGATCGATAGAATGAGAATTACTATACTCACTACTGTTAGTATTATCACTCTAACTCATATTATTAGCCATATTATGCTTATATGATCGATAGAACGACAATTACTATACTTATTACTCTTATTGTTATCAATCTAACTCATATTTTTAGCCATATTATGCTTATATGATCGATAGAACGAGAATTACTATACTCACTACTCTTAGTATTATCAATCTAACTCATATTATTAGCCATATTATGCTTATATGATCGATAGAACGACAATTACTATACTTATTACTCTTATTGTTATCAATCTAACTCATATTGTTAGCCATATTATGCTTATATGATCGATAGAACGAGAATTACTATACTCACTACTCTTAGTATTGTCAATCTAACTCATATTATTAGCCATATTATGCTTATATGATCGATAGAACGAGAATTACTATACTCACTACTCTTAGTATTATCAATCTAACTCATATTATTAGCCTTATTATGCTTAAATGATCGATAGAACGACAATTACTGTACCTATTACTCTTATTATTATCAATTTAACACATATTATTAGCCATATTATGCTTATATGATTGACAGGACGACAATTACTATACTTATTACACTCACTGTTATCAATCTAACTCATATTATTAACCATATTATGCAAATTTGATCGATAGAACGACAATTACTATACTTATTACTCTTATTATTATCAATCTAACTCATATTATTAGCCATATTATGCTTATATGATCGATAGAATGAGAATTACTATACTCACTACTCTTAGTATTATCACTCTAACTCATATTATTAGCCATATTATGCTTATATGATCGATAGAACGACAATTACTATACTTATTACTCTTATTGTTATCAATGTAACTCATATTATTAGCCATATTATGCTTATATGAGCAATAGAACTACAACTACTATACTTATTACTCTTATTATTATCAATCTAACTCATATTATTAACCATATTATGCAGATATCATCGATAGAACTACAATTACTATACTCATTACTCTTATTGTTATCAATCTAACTCATATTATTAGACATATTATGCTTATATGATCGATAGAACGACAATTACTATACTTACTACTCTTATTATTATAAATATAACTCATATTATTAGCCATATTATGCTTATATGATCGATAGAACGAGAATTACTATACTCACTAGTCTTAGTGTTATCAATCTAACTCATATTATTAGCCATATTATGCTTATATTATCGATAGAACGACAATTACTATACTTATCACTCTTATTATTACGAATCTAACTCATATTATTAGCCATATTATGCAGATATGATCGATAGATCGAGAATTACTATACTCACTACTCTTAGTATTATCAATCTAACTCATATTATTAGCCACATTATGCTTAAATGATCGTTAGAACGACAATTACTATACTTATTACTCTTATTATTATCAATCTAACTCATATTATTAGCCATATTATGCTTATATGATCGACAGAACGACAATTACTATACTTATTACACTCACTGCTATCAATCTAACTCATATTATTAACCATATTATGCAAATTTGTTCGATAGAACGACAATCACTATACCTATTACACTTATTATTATGAATCTAACTCATATTATTAACCATATTATGTAGATATGATCGATAGAACTACAATTACTATACTCGTTACTCTTATTATCAATCTAACTCATATTATTAGCCATATAATGCTTCAATGATCGATAGAACGACAATTACTATACTTATTACTCTTATTATTATCAATCTAACTCATATTATTAGCCATATTATGCTTAAATGATCGATAGATCGATAATTACTATACTTACTACACTTGCTATTATCAATCTAAGTTATATTATTAGCCATATTATGCTTATATGATCGATAGAATGAGAATTACTATACCCACTACTCTTAGTATTATCACTCTAACTCATATTATTAGCCATATTATGCTTGTATGATCGATAGAACGACAATTACTGTACTTATTACTCTTATTGTTATCAATCTAACTCATATTATTAGCCATATTATGCTTATATGATCGATAGAACGAGAATTACTATACTCACTACTCTTAGTATTATCAATCTAACTCATATTATTAGCCATATTATGCTTATATGATCGATAGAACGAGAATTACTATACTCACTACTCTTAGTATTATCAATCTAACTCATATTATTAGCCTTATTATGCTTAAATGATCGATAGAACGACAATTACTGTACCTATTACTCTTATTATTATCAATTTAACACATATTATTAGCCATATTATGCTTATATGATTGACAGGACGACAATTACTATACTTATTACACTCACTGTTATCAATCTAACTCATATTATTAACCATATTATGCAAATTTGATCGATAGAACGACAATTACTATACTTATTACTCTTATTATTATCAATCTAACTCATATTATTAGCCATATTATGCTTATATGATCGATAGAATGAGAATTACTATACTCACTACTCTTAGTATTATCACTCTAACTCATATTATTAGCCATATTATGCTTATATGATCGATAGAACGACAATTACTATACTTATTACTCTTATTGTTATCAATGTAACTCATATTATTAGCCATATTATGCTTATATGAGCAATAGAACTACAACTACTATACTTATTACTCTTATTATTATCAATCTAACTCATATTATTAACCATATTATGCAGATATCATCGATAGAACTACAATTACTATACTCATTACTCTTATTGTTATCAATCTAACTCATATTATTAGACATATTATGCTTATATGATCGATAGAACGACAATTACTATACTTACTACTCTTATTATTATAAATATAACTCATATTATTAGCCATATTATGCTTATATGATCGATAGAACGAGAATTACTATACTCACTAGTCTTAGTGTTATCAATCTAACTCATATTATTAGCCATATTATGCTTATATTATCGATAGAACGACAATTACTATACTTATCACTCTTATTATTACGAATCTAACTCATATTATTAGCCATATTATGCAGATATGATCGATAGATCGAGAATTACTATACTCATTACTCTTATTATTATCAATCCAACTCATTTTATTACCCATATTATGCTTATATGATCGATAGAACGACAATTACTATACTCATTACTCTTATTATTATCAATGTAACTCACATTATTAGCCATATTATGCTTATATGATCGATAGAATGAGAATTACTATACTCACTACTGTTAGTATTATCACTCTAACTCATATTATTAGCCATATTATGCTTATATGATCGATAGAACGACAATTACTATACTTATTACTCTTATTGTTATCAATCTAACTCATATTTTTAGCCATATTATGCTTATATGATCGATAGAACGAGAATTACTATACTCACTACTCTTAGTATTATCAATCTAACTCATATTATTAGCCATATTATGCTTATATGATCGATAGAACGACAATTACTATACTTATTACTCTTATTGTTATCAATCTAACTCATATTGTTAGCCATATTATGCTTATATGATCGATAGAACGAGAATTACTATACTCACTACTCTTAGTATTGTCAATCTAACTCATATTATTAGCCATATTATGCTTATATGATCGATAGAACGAGAATTACTATACTCACTACTCTTAGTATTATCAATCTAACTCATATTATTAGCCTTATTATGCTTAAATGATCGATAGAACGACAATTACTGTACCTATTACTCTTATTATTATCAATTTAACACATATTATTAGCCATATTATGCTTATATGATTGACAGGACGACAATTACTATACTTATTACACTCACTGTTATCAATCTAACTCATATTATTAACCATATTATGCAAATTTGATCGATAGAACGACAATTACTATACTTATTACTCTTATTATTATCAATCTAACTCATATTATTAGCCATATTATGCTTATATGATCGATAGAATGAGAATTACTATACTCACTACTCTTAGTATTATCACTCTAACTCATATTATTAGCCATATTATGCTTATATGATCGATAGAACGACAATTACTATACTTATTACTCTTATTGTTATCAATGTAACTCATATTATTAGCCATATTATGCTTATATGAGCAATAGAACTACAACTACTATACTTATTACTCTTATTATTATCAATCTAACTCATATTATTAACCATATTATGCAGATATCATCGATAGAACTACAATTACTATACTCATTACTCTTATTGTTATCAATCTAACTCATATTATTAGACATATTATGCTTATATGATCGATAGAACGACAATTACTATACTTACTACTCTTATTATTATAAATATAACTCATATTATTAGCCATATTATGCTTATATGATCGATAGAACGAGAATTACTATACTCACTAGTCTTAGTGTTATCAATCTAACTCATATTATTAGCCATATTATGCTTATATTATCGATAGAACGACAATTACTATACTTATCACTCTTATTATTACGAATCTAACTCATATTATTAGCCATATTATGCAGATATGATCGATAGATCGAGAATTACTATACTCACTACTCTTAGTATTATCAATCTAACTCATATTATTAGCCACATTATGCTTAAATGATCGTTAGAACGACAATTACTATACTTATTACTCTTATTATTATCAATCTAACTCATATTATTAGCCATATTATGCTTATATGATCGATAGAACGAGAATTACTATACTCACTAGTCTTAGTGTTATCAATCTAACTCATATTATTAGCCATATTATGCTTATATTATCGATAGAACGACAATTACTATACTTATCACTCTTATTATTACGAATCTAACTCATATTATTAGCCATATTATGCAGATATGATCGATAGATCGAGAATTACTATACTCACTACTCTTAGTATTATCAATCTAACTCATATTATTAGCCACATTATGCTTAAATGATCGTTAGAACGACAATTACTATACTTATTACTCTTATTATTATCAATCTAACTCATATTATTAGCCATATTATGCTTATATGATCGACAGAACGACAATTACTATACTTATTACACTCACTGCTATCAATCTAACTCATATTATTAACCATATTATGCAAATTTGTTCGATAGAACGACAATCACTATACCTATTACACTTATTATTATGAATCTAACTCATATTATTAACCATATTATGTAGATATGATCGATAGAACTACAATTACTATACTCGTTACTCTTATTATCAATCTAACTCATATTATTAGCCATATAATGCTTCAATGATCGATAGAACGACAATTACTATACTTATTACTCTTATTATTATCAATCTAACTCATATTATTAGCCATATTATGCTTAAATGATCGATAGATCGATAATTACTATACTTACTACACTTGCTATTATCAATCTAAGTTATATTATTAGCCATATTATGCTTATATGATCGATAGAATGAGAATTACTATACCCACTACTCTTAGTATTATCACTCTAACTCATATTATTAGCCATATTATGCTTGTATGATCGATAGAACGACAATTACTGTACTTATTACTCTTATTGTTATCAATCTAACTCATATTATTAGCCATATTATGCTTATATGATCGATAGAACGAGAATTACTATACTCACTACTCTTAGTATTATCAATCTAACTCATATTATTAGCCATATTATGCTTATATGATCGATAGAACGAGAATTACTATACTCACTACTCTTAGTATTATCAATCTAACTCATATTATTAGCCTTATTATGCTTAAATGATCGATAGAACGACAATTACTGTACCTATTACTCTTATTATTATCAATTTAACACATATTATTAGCCATATTATGCTTATATGATTGACAGGACGACAATTACTATACTTATTACACTCACTGCTATCAATCTAACTCATATTATTAACCATATTATGCAAATTTGTTCGATAGAACGACAATCACTATACCTATTACACTTATTATTATGAATCTAACTCATATTATTAACCATATTATGTAGATATGATCGATAGAACTACAATTACTATACTCGTTACTCTTATTATCAATCTAACTCATATTATTAGCCATATAATGCTTCAATGATCGATAGAACGACAATTACTATACTTATTACTCTTATTATTATCAATCTAACTCATATTATTAGCCATATTATGCTTAAATGATCGATAGATCGATAATTACTATACTTACTACACTTGCTATTATCAATCTAAGTTATATTATTAGCCATATTATGCTTATATGATCGATAGAATGAGAATTACTATACCCACTACTCTTAGTATTATCACTCTAACTCATATTATTAGCCATATTATGCTTGTATGATCGATAGAACGACAATTACTGTACTTATTACTCTTATTGTTATCAATCTAACTCATATTATTAGCCATATTATGCTTATATGATCGATAGAACGAGAATTACTATACTCACTACTCTTAGTATTATCAATCTAACTCATATTATTAGCCATATTATGCTTATATTATCGATAGACCGACAATTACTATACTTATTACTGTTATTATTATCAATCTAACTCATATTATTAGCCATATTATGCTTAAATGATCGATAGAACGACAATTACTATACTCATTACTCTTATTATTATCAATCCAACTCATTTTATTACCCATATTATGCTTATATGATCGATAGAACGACAATTACTATACTCATTACTCTTATTATTATCAATCTAACTCATATTATTAGACATATTATGCTTATATGAGCAATAGAACGACAATTACTATACTTATTACTCTTATTATTATGAATCTAACTCATATTATTAACCATATTATGCAGATATGATCGATAGAACGACAATTACTATACTTATTACTCTTATTATAATCAATCTCACTCATATTATTAACCATACTATGCTAATGTGATCGATAGAACGACACATACTATACTTATTACACTCACTATTATCAATCTAACTCATATTATTAACCATATTATGCAGAAATGATCGATAGCACGACATTTACTATACCTATTACTCTTATTATTATCAGCCTAACTCATATTATTAGCCATATTATGCTTATATGATCGACAGAACGACAACTACTATACTTATTACACTCACTGTTATCAATCTAACTCATATTATTAACCATATTATGCAAATTTGATCGATAGAACGACAATCACTATACTTATTACTCTTATTATTATCAACCTAACTCATATTATTAGCCATATTATGCTTAAATGATCGATAGAACGATAATTACTATACTTATTACACTTGCTATTATCAATCTAAGTTATATTATTGGCCATATTATGCTTATATAATCGATAGAACGACAATTACTATACCGATTACTCTTATTATTATCAACCTAACTCATATTATTAGCTATATTATGCTTATATGATCGATAGAACGACAATTACTATACTTATTATTCTTATTATTATCAATCTAACTCGTATTATTAGCCATATTATGCTTAAATGATCGATGGAACGACAATTACTATACTTATTACTCTTATTATTATCAATCTGACTCATATTATTAGCCATATTATGCTTATATGATCGACAGAACCACAATTACTATACTTATTACACTCACTGTTATCAATCTAACTCATATTATTAACCATATTATGCACATTTGTTCGATAGAACGACAATCACTATACTTATTACACTTATTATTATGAATCTAACTCATATTATTAACCATATTATGTAGATATGATCGATAGAACTACAATTACTATACTCATTACTCTTATTATCAATCTAACTCATATTATTAGCCATATAATGCTTCAATGATCGATAGAACGACAATTACTATACTTATTACTCTTATTATTAGCAATCGAACTCATATTATTAGCCATATTATGCTTCTATGATCGATAGAACGAGAATTACTATACTCACTACTCTTAGTGTTATCAATCTAACTCATATTATTAGCCATATTATGCTTATATTATCGATAGAACGACAATTACTATACTTATTACTGTTATTATTATCAATCTAACTCATATTATAAGCCATATTATGCTTAAATGATCGATAGAACTACAATTACTATACTCACTACTCTTAGTATTATCAATCTAACTCATATTATTAGCCATATCATGCTTATATTATCGATAGAACGACAATTACTAGACTTATTACTGTTATTGTTATCAATCTAACTCATATTATTAGCCATATTATGCTTAAATGATCGATAGAACGATAATTACTATACTTATTACTCTTATTGTTATCAATCTAACTCATATTATTAGCCATATTATGCTTAAATGATCGATAGAACGATAATTATTATACTTATTACTCTTATTATTATCAATCTAACTCATATTATTAGCCATATTATGCTTATATGATCGACAGAACGACAACTACTATATTTATTACACTCACTGTTATCAATCTAACTCATATTATTAACCATATTATGCAAATTTGATCGATAGAACGACAATCACTATACATATTGCTCTTATTATTATCAACCTAACTCATATTATTAACAATATTATGCTTATAATATCGATAGAACGACAATCACTATACTTATTACTCTTATTATTATCAACCTAACTCATATTATTAGCCATATTATGCTTAAATGATCGATAGATCGATAATTACTATACTTATTACACTTGCTATTATCAATCTAAGTTATATTATTAGCCATATTATGCTTATACAATCGATAGAACGACAATTACTATACCTATTACTCTTATTATTATCAACCTAACTCATATTATTAGCCATATTATGCTTATATGATCGATAGAACGACAATTACTATACTTATTATTCTTATTATTATCAATCTAACTCGTATTATTAGCCATATTATGCTTAAATGATCGATAGAACGACAATTACTATACTTATTACTCTTATTATTATCAATCTAACTCATATTATTAGCCATATTATGCTTATATGATCGACAGAACGACCATTACTATACTTATTACACTCACTGTTATCAATCTAGCTCATATTATTAACCACATTATGCACATTTGTTCGATAGAACGACAATCACTATACTTATTACACTTATTATTATGAATCTAACTCATATTATTAACCATATTATGTAGATATGATCGATAGAACTACAATTACTATACTCGTTACTCTTATTATCAATCTAACTCATATTATTAGCCATATAATGCTTCAATGATCGATAGAACGACAATTACTATACTTATTACTCTTATTATTAGCAATGGAACTCATATTATTAGCCATATTATGCTTCTATGATCGATAGAACGAGAATTACTATACTCACTACTCTTAGTGTTATCAATCTAACTCATATTATTAGCCATATTATGCTTATATTATCGATAGAACGACAATTACTATACTTATTACTGTTATTATTATCAATCTAACTCATATTATAAGCCATATTATGCTTAAATGATCGATAGAACTACAATTACTATACTCACTACTCTTAGTATTATCAATCTAACTCATATTATTAGCCATATCATGCTTATATTATCGATAGAACGACAATTACTAGACTTATTACTGTTATTGTTATCAATCTAACTCATATTATTAGCCATATTATGCTTAAATGATCGATAGAACTACAATTACTATACTGACTACTCTTAGTATTATCAATCTAACTCATATTATTAACCATATTATGCAGATATGATCGATAGCACGACATTTACTATACCTATTACTCTTATTATTATCAGCCTAACTCATATTATTAGCCATATTATGCTTATATGATCGACAGAACGACAACTACTATATTTATTACACTCACTGTTATCAATCTAACTCATATTATTAACCATATTATGCAAATTTGATCGATAGAACGACAATCACTATACATATTACTCTTATTACTATCAACCTAACTCATATTATTAGCCATATTATGCTTATATGATCGACAGAACGACAATTACTATACTTATTACACTCACTGTTATCAATCTAACTCATATTATTAACCATATTATGCACATTAGTTCGATAGAACGACAATCACTATACTTATTACACTTATTATTATGAATCTAACTCATATTATTAACCATATTATGTAGATATGATCGATAGAACTACAATTACTATACTCATTACTCTTATTATCAATCTAACTCATATTATTAGCCATATAATGCTTCAATGATCGATAGAACGACAATCACTATACTTATTACTCTTATTATTATCAACCTAACTCATATTATTAGCCATATTATGCTTAAATGATCGATAGATCGATAATTACTATACTTATTACACTTGCTATTATCAATCTAAGTTATATTATTAGCCATATTATGCTTATACAATCGATAGAACGACAATTACTATACCTATTACTCTTATTATTATCAACCTAACTCATATTATTAGCCATATTATGCTTATATGATCGATAGAACGACAATTACTATACCTATTATTCTTATTATTATCAATCTAACTCGTATTATTAGCCATATTATGCTTAAATGATCGATAGAACGACAATTACTATACTTATTACTCTTATTATTATCAATCTAACTCATATTATTAGCCATATTATGCTTATATGATCGACAGAACGACCATTACTATACTTATTACACTCACTGTTATCAATCTAGCTCATATTATTAACCACATTATGCACATTTGTTCGATAGAACGACAATCACTATACTTATTACACTTATTATTATGAATCTAACTCATATTATTAACCATTTTATGTAGATATGATCGATAGAACTACAATTACTATACTCGTTACTCTTATTATCAATCTAACTCATATTATTAGCCATATAATGCTTCAATGATCGATAGAACGACAATTACTATACTTATTACTCTTATTATTAGCAATCGAACTCATATTATTAGCCATATTATGCTTCTATGATCGATAGAACGAGAATTACTATACTCACTACTCTTAGTGTTATCAATCTAACTCATATTATTAGCCATATTATGCTTATATTATCGATAGAACGACAATTACTATACTTATTACTGTTATTATTATCAATCTAACTCATATTATAAGCCATATTATGCTTAAATGATCGATAGAACTACAATTACTATACTCACTACTCTTAGTATTATCAATCTAACTCATATTATTAGCCATATCATGCTTATATTATCGATAGAACGACAATTACTAGACTTATTACTGTTATTGTTATCAATCTAACTCATATTATTAGCCATATTATGCTTAAATGATCGATAGGACGATAATTACTATACTTATTACTCTTATTATTATCAATCTAACTCATATTATTAGCCATATTATGCTTATATGATCGATAGAACGACAATTACTATACTTATTACACTCACTATTATCAATCTAACTCATATTATTAACCATATTATGCAGATATGATCGATAGCACGACATTTACTATACCTATTACTCTTATTATTATCAGCCTAACTCATATTATTAGCCATATTATGCTTATATGATCGACAGAACGACAACTACTATATTTATTACACTCACTGTTATCAATCTAACTCATATTATTAACCATATTATGCAAATTTGATCGATAGAACGACAATCACTATACATATTACTCTTATTATTATCAACCTAACTCATATTATTAGCCATATTATGCTTAAACGATCGATAGAACGACAATTACTATACTCATTACTCGTATTATTATCAATCTAACTCATATTATTAGCCATATTATGCTTATATGATCGACAGAACGACCATTACTATACTTATTACACTCACTGTTATCAATCTAGCTCATATTATTAACCACATTATGCACATTTGTTCGATAGAACGACAATCACTATAATTATTACACTTATTATTATGAATCTAACTCATATTATTAACCATATTATGTAGATATAATCGATAGAACTACAATTACTATACTCGTTACTCTTATTATCAATCTAACTCATATTATTAGCCATATAATGCTTCAATGATCGATAGAACGACAATTACTATACTTATTACTCTTATTATTAGCAATCGAACTCATATTATTAGCCATATTATGCTTCTATGATCGATAGAACGAGAATTACTATACTCACTACTCTTAGTGTTATCAATCTAACTCATATTATTAGCCATATTATGCTTATATTATCGATAGAACGACAATTACTATACTTATTACTGTTATTATTATCAATCTAACTCATATTATAAGCCATATTATGCTTAAATGATCGATAGAACTACAATTACTATACTCACTACTCTTAGTATTATCAATCTAACTCATATTATTAGCCATATCATGCTTATATTATCGATAGAACGACAATTACTAGACTTATTACTGTTATTGTTATCAATCTAACTCATATTATTAGCCATATTATGCTTAAATGATCGATAGAACGATAATTACTATACTTATTACTCTTATTGTTATCAATCTAACTCATATTATTAGCCATATTATGCTTAAATGATCGATAGAACGATAATTATTATACTTATTACTCTTATTATTATCAATCTAACTCATATTATTAGCCATATTATGCTTATATGATCGACAGAACGACAACTACTATATTTATTACACTCACTGTTATCAATCTAACTCATATTATTAACCATATTATGCAAATTTGATCGATAGAACGACAATTACTATACTTATTACTCTTATTATTATCAATCTAACTCATATTATTAGCCATATTATGCTTATATGATCGATAGAATGAGAATTACTATACTCACTACTCTTAGTATTATCACTCTAACTCATATTATTAGCCATATTATGCTTATATTATCGATAGAACGACAATTACTATACTTATTACTCTTATTATTAGCAATCGAACTCATATTATTAGCCATATTATGCTTCTATGATCGATAGAACGAGAATTACTATACTCACTACTCTTAGTATTATCAATCTAACTCATATTATTAGCCATATCATGCTTATATTATCGATAGAACGACAATTACTAGACTTATTACTGTTATTGTTATCAATCTAACTCATATTATTAGCCATATTATGCTTAAATGATCGATAGATCGATAATTACTATACTTACTACACTTGCTATTATCAATCTAAGTTATATTATTAGCCATATTATGCTTATATGATCGATAGAATGAGAATTACTATACCCACTACTCTTAGTATTATCACTCTAACTCATATTATTAGCCATATTATGCTTGTATGATCGATAGAACGACAATTACTGTACTTATTACTCTTATTGTTATCAATCTAACTCATATTATTAGCCATATTATGCTTATATGATCGATAGAACGAGAATTACTATACTCACTACTCTTAGTATTATCAATCTAACTCATATTATTAGCCATATTATGCTTATATGATCGATAGAACGAGAATTACTATACTCACTACTCTTAGTATTATCAATCTAACTCATATTATTAGCCTTATTATGCTTAAATGATCGATAGAACGACAATTACTGTACCTATTACTCTTATTATTATCAATTTAACACATATTATTAGCCATATTATGCTTATATGATTGACAGGACGACAATTACTATACTTATTACACTCACTGTTATCAATCTAACTCATATTATTAACCATATTATGCAAATTTGATCGATAGAACGACAATTACTATACTTATTACTCTTATTATTATCAATCTAACTCATATTATTAGCCATATTATGCTTATATGATCGATAGAATGAGAATTACTATACTCACTACTCTTAGTATTATCACTCTAACTCATATTATTAGCCATATTATGCTTATATGATCGATAGAACGACAATTACTATACTTATTACTCTTATTGTTATCAATGTAACTCATATTATTAGCCATATTATGCTTATATGAGCAATAGAACTACAACTACTATACTTATTACTCTTATTATTATCAATCTAACTCATATTATTAACCATATTATGCAGATATCATCGATAGAACTACAATTACTATACTCATTACTCTTATTGTTATCAATCTAACTCATATTATTAGACATATTATGCTTATATGATCGATAGAACGACAATTACTATACTTACTACTCTTATTATTATAAATATAACTCATATTATTAGCCATATTATGCTTATATGATCGATAGAACGAGAATTACTATACTCACTAGTCTTAGTGTTATCAATCTAACTCATATTATTAGCCATATTATGCTTATATTATCGATAGAACGACAATTACTATACTTATCACTCTTATTATTACGAATCTAACTCATATTATTAGCCATATTATGCAGATATGATCGATAGATCGAGAATTACTATACTCACTACTCTTAGTATTATCAATCTAACTCATATTATTAGCCACATTATGCTTAAATGATCGTTAGAACGACAATTACTATACTTATTACTCTTATTATTATCAATCTAACTCATATTATTAGCCATATTATGCTTATATGATCGACAGAACGACAATTACTATACTTATTACACTCACTGCTATCAATCTAACTCATATTATTAACCATATTATGCAAATTTGTTCGATAGAACGACAATCACTATACCTATTACACTTATTATTATGAATCTAACTCATATTATTAACCATATTATGTAGATATGATCGATAGAACTACAATTACTATACTCGTTACTCTTATTATCAATCTAACTCATATTATTAGCCATATAATGCTTCAATGATCGATAGAACGACAATTACTATACTTATTACTCTTATTATTATCAATCTAACTCATATTATTAGCCATATTATGCTTAAATGATCGATAGATCGATAATTACTATACTTACTACACTTGCTATTATCAATCTAAGTTATATTATTAGCCATATTATGCTTATATGATCGATAGAATGAGAATTACTATACCCACTACTCTTAGTATTATCACTCTAACTCATATTATTAGCCATATTATGCTTGTATGATCGATAGAACGACAATTACTGTACTTATTACTCTTATTGTTATCAATCTAACTCATATTATTAGCCATATTATGCTTATATGATCGATAGAACGAGAATTACTATACTCACTACTCTTAGTATTATCAATCTAACTCATATTATTAGCCATATTATGCTTATATTATCGATAGACCGACAATTACTATACTTATTACTGTTATTATTATCAATCTAACTCATATTATTAGCCATATTATGCTTAAATGATCGATAGAACGACAATTACTATACTCATTACTCTTATTATTATCAATCCAACTCATTTTATTACCCATATTATGCTTATATGATCGATAGAACGACAATTACTATACTCATTACTCTTATTATTATCAATCTAACTCATATTATTAGACATATTATGCTTATATGAGCAATAGAACGACAATTACTATACTTATTACTCTTATTATTATGAATCTAACTCATATTATTAACCATATTATGCAGATATGATCGATAGAACGACAATTACTATACTTATTACTCTTATTATAATCAATCTCACTCATATTATTAACCATACTATGCTAATGTGATCGATAGAACGACACATACTATACTTATTACACTCACTATTATCAATCTAACTCATATTATTAACCATATTATGCAGAAATGATCGATAGCACGACATTTACTATACCTATTACTCTTATTATTATCAGCCTAACTCATATTATTAGCCATATTATGCTTATATGATCGACAGAACGACAACTACTATACTTATTACACTCACTGTTATCAATCTAACTCATATTATTAACCATATTATGCAAATTTGATCGATAGAACGACAATCACTATACTTATTACTCTTATTATTATCAACCTAACTCATATTATTAGCCATATTATGCTTAAATGATCGATAGAACGATAATTACTATACTTATTACACTTGCTATTATCAATCTAAGTTATATTATTGGCCATATTATGCTTATATAATCGATAGAACGACAATTACTATACCGATTACTCTTATTATTATCAACCTAACTCATATTATTAGCTATATTATGCTTATATGATCGATAGAACGACAATTACTATACTTATTATTCTTATTATTATCAATCTAACTCGTATTATTAGCCATATTATGCTTAAATGATCGATGGAACGACAATTACTATACTTATTACTCTTATTATTATCAATCTGACTCATATTATTAGCCATATTATGCTTATATGATCGACAGAACGACAATTACTATACTTATTACACTCACTGTTATCAATCTAACTCATATTATTAACCATATTATGCACATTTGTTCGATAGAACGACAATCACTATACTTATTACACTTATTATTATGAATCTAACTCATATTATTAACCATATTATGTAGATATGATCGATAGAACTACAATTACTATACTCATTACTCTTATTATCAATCTAACTCATATTATTAGCCATATAATGCTTCAATGATCGATAGAACGACAATTACTATACTTATTACTCTTATTATTAGCAATCGAACTCATATTATTAGCCATATTATGCTTCTATGATCGATAGAACGAGAATTACTATACTCACTACTCTTAGTGTTATCAATCTAACTCATATTATTAGCCATATTATGCTTATATTATCGATAGAACGACAATTACTATACTTATTACTGTTATTATTATCAATCTAACTCATATTATAAGCCATATTATGCTTAAATGATCGATAGAACTACAATTACTATACTCACTACTCTTAGTATTATCAATCTAACTCATATTATTAGCCATATCATGCTTATATTATCGATAGAACGACAATTACTAGACTTATTACTGTTATTGTTATCAATCTAACTCATATTATTAGCCATATTATGCTTAAATGATCGATAGAACGATAATTACTATACTTATTACTCTTATTGTTATCAATCTAACTCATATTATTAGCCATATTATGCTTAAATGATCGATAGAACGATAATTATTATACTTATTACTCTTATTATTATCAATCTAACTCATATTATTAGCCATATTATGCTTATATGATCGACAGAACGACAACTACTATATTTATTACACTCACTGTTATCAATCTAACTCATATTATTAACCATATTATGCAAATTTGATCGATAGAACGACAATCACTATACATATTGCTCTTATTATTATCAACCTAACTCATATTATTAACAATATTATGCTTATAATATCGATAGAACGACAATCACTATACTTATTACTCTTATTATTATCAACCTAACTCATATTATTAGCCATATTATGCTTAAATGATCGATAGATCGATAATTACTATACTTATTACACTTGCTATTATCAATCTAAGTTATATTATTAGCCATATTATGCTTATACAATCGATAGAACGACAATTACTATACCTATTACTCTTATTATTATCAACCTAACTCATATTATTAGCCATATTATGCTTATATGATCGATAGAACGACAATTACTATACTTATTATTCTTATTATTATCAATCTAACTCGTATTATTAGCCATATTATGCTTAAATGATCGATAGAACGACAATTACTATACTTATTACTCTTATTATTATCAATCTAACTCATATTATTAGCCATATTATGCTTATATGATCGACAGAACGACCATTACTATACTTATTACACTCACTGTTATCAATCTAGCTCATATTATTAACCACATTATGCACATTTGTTCGATAGAACGACAATCACTATACTTATTACACTTATTATTATGAATCTAACTCATATTATTAACCATATTATGTAGATATGATCGATAGAACTACAATTACTATACTCGTTACTCTTATTATCAATCTAACTCATATTATTAGCCATATAATGCTTCAATGATCGATAGAACGACAATTACTATACTTATTACTCTTATTATTAGCAATCGAACTCATATTATTAGCCATATTATGCTTCTATGATCGATAGAACGAGAATTACTATACTCACTACTCTTAGTGTTATCAATCTAACTCATATTATTAGCCATATTATGCTTATATTATCGATAGAACGACAATTACTATACTTATTACTGTTATTATTATCAATCTAACTCATATTATAAGCCATATTATGCTTAAATGATCGATAGAACTACAATTACTATACTCACTACTCTTAGTATTATCAATCTAACTCATATTATTAGCCATATCATGCTTATATTATCGATAGAACGACAATTACTAGACTTATTACTGTTATTGTTATCAATCTAACTCATATTATTAGCCATATTATGCTTAAATGAT
Organism: Megachile rotundata; assembly: GCF_050947335.1. Taxonomy (NCBI): domain Eukaryota; kingdom Metazoa; phylum Arthropoda; class Insecta; order Hymenoptera; family Megachilidae; genus Megachile; species Megachile rotundata. The sequence continues at coordinate 39,867 of NW_027473472.1, read as the reverse complement.
CGATAGAACTACAATTACTATACTGACTACTCTTAGTATTATCAATCTAACTCATATTATTAACCATATTATGCAGATATGATCGATAGCACGACATTTACTATACCTATTACTCTTATTATTATCAGCCTAACTCATATTATTAGCCATATTATGCTTATATGATCGACAGAACGACAACTACTATATTTATTACACTCACTGTTATCAATCTAACTCATATTATTAACCATATTATGCAAATTTGATCGATAGAACGACAATCACTATACATATTACTCTTATTACTATCAACCTAACTCATATTATTAGCCATATTATGCTTAAACGATCGATAGAACGACAATTACTATACTTATTACTCGTATTATTATCAATCTAACTCATATTATTAACAATATTATGCTTATAATATCGATAGAACGACAATCACTATACCTATTACTCTTATTATTATCAGCCTAACTCATATTATTAGCCATATTATGCTTATATGATCGACAGAACGACAATTACTATACTTATTACACTCACTGTTATCAATCTAACTCATATTATTAACCATATTATGCACATTAGTTCGATAGAACGACAATCACTATACTTATTACACTTATTATTATGAATCTAACTCATATTATTAACCATATTATGTAGATATGATCGATAGAACTACAATTACTATACTCATTACTCTTATTATCAATCTAACTCATATTATTAGCCATATAATGCTTCAATGATCGATAGAACGACAATCACTATACTTATTACTCTTATTATTATCAACCTAACTCATATTATTAGCCATATTATGCTTAAATGATCGATAGATCGATAATTACTATACTTATTACACTTGCTATTATCAATCTAAGTTATATTATTAGCCATATTATGCTTATACAATCGATAGAACGACAATTACTATACCTATTACTCTTATTATTATCAACCTAACTCATATTATTAGCCATATTATGCTTATATGATCGATAGAACGACAATTACTATACCTATTATTCTTATTATTATCAATCTAACTCGTATTATTAGCCATATTATGCTTAAATGATCGATAGAACGACAATTACTATACTTATTACTCTTATTATTATCAATCTAACTCATATTATTAGCCATATTATGCTTATATGATCGACAGAACGACCATTACTATACTTATTACACTCACTGTTATCAATCTAGCTCATATTATTAACCACATTATGCACATTTGTTCGATAGAACGACAATCACTATACTTATTACACTTATTATTATGAATCTAACTCATATTATTAACCATTTTATGTAGATATGATCGATAGAACTACAATTACTATACTCGTTACTCTTATTATCAATCTAACTCATATTATTAGCCATATAATGCTTCAATGATCGATAGAACGACAATTACTATACTTATTACTCTTATTATTAGCAATCGAACTCATATTATTAGCCATATTATGCTTCTATGATCGATAGAACGAGAATTACTATACTCACTACTCTTAGTGTTATCAATCTAACTCATATTATTAGCCATATTATGCTTATATTATCGATAGAACGACAATTACTATACTTATTACTGTTATTATTATCAATCTAACTCATATTATAAGCCATATTATGCTTAAATGATCGATAGAACTACAATTACTATACTCACTACTCTTAGTATTATCAATCTAACTCATATTATTAGCCATATCATGCTTATATTATCGATAGAACGACAATTACTAGACTTATTACTGTTATTGTTATCAATCTAACTCATATTATTAGCCATATTATGCTTAAATGATCGATAGGACGATAATTACTATACTTATTACTCTTATTATTATCAATCTAACTCATATTATTAGCCATATTATGCTTATATGATCGATAGAACGACAATTACTATACTTATTACACTCACTATTATCAATCTAACTCATATTATTAACCATATTATGCAGATATGATCGATAGCACGACATTTACTATACCTATTACTCTTATTATTATCAGCCTAACTCATATTATTAGCCATATTATGCTTATATGATCGACAGAACGACAACTACTATATTTATTACACTCACTGTTATCAATCTAACTCATATTATTAACCATATTATGCAAATTTGATCGATAGAACGACAATCACTATACATATTACTCTTATTATTATCAACCTAACTCATATTATTAGCCATATTATGCTTAAACGATCGATAGAACGACAATTACTATACTCATTACTCGTATTATTATCAATCTAACTCATATTATTAGCCATATTATGCTTATATGATCGACAGAACGACCATTACTATACTTATTACACTCACTGTTATCAATCTAGCTCATATTATTAACCACATTATGCACATTTGTTCGATAGAACGACAATCACTATAATTATTACACTTATTATTATGAATCTAACTCATATTATTAACCATATTATGTAGATATAATCGATAGAACTACAATTACTATACTCGTTACTCTTATTATCAATCTAACTCATATTATTAGCCATATAATGCTTCAATGATCGATAGAACGACAATTACTATACTTATTACTCTTATTATTAGCAATCGAACTCATATTATTAGCCATATTATGCTTCTATGATCGATAGAACGAGAATTACTATACTCACTACTCTTAGTGTTATCAATCTAACTCATATTATTAGCCATATTATGCTTATATTATCGATAGAACGACAATTACTATACTTATTACTGTTATTATTATCAATCTAACTCATATTATAAGCCATATTATGCTTACATGATCGATAGATCGATAATTACTATACTTATTACACTTGCTATTATCAATCTAAGTTATATTATTAGCCATATTATGCTTATATAATCGCTAGAACGACAATTACTATACCTATTACTCTTATTATTATCAACCTAACTCATATTATTAGCCATATTATGCTTATATGATCGATAGAACGACAATTACTATACTTATTATTCTTATTATTATCAATCTAACTCGTATTATTAGCCATATTATGCTTAAATGATCGATAGAACGACAATTACTATACTTATTACTCTTATTATTATCAATCTAACTCATATTATTAGCCATATTATGCTTATATGATCGACAGAACGACCATTACTATACTTATTACACTCACTGTTATCAATCTAACTCATATTATTAACCACATTATGCACATTTGTTCGATAGAACGACAATCACTATACTTATTACACTTATTATTATGAATTTAACTCATATTATTAACCATATTATGTAGATATGATCGATAGAACTACAATTACTATACTCATTACTCTTATTATCAATCTAACTCATATTATTAGCCATATAATGCTTCAATGATCGATAGAACGACAATTACTATACTTATTACTCTTATTATTATCAATCTAACTCATATTATTAGCCATATTATGCTTCTATGATCGATAGAACGAGAATTACTATACTCACTACTCTTAGTATTATCAATCTAACTCATATTATTAGCCATATTATGCTTATATTATCGATAGAACGACAATTACTATACTCATTACTCTTATTATTATCAATCTAACTCATATTATTAGACATATTATGCTTATATGAGCAATAGAACGACAATTACTATACTTATTACTCTTATTATTATCAACCTAACTCATATTATTAGCCATATTATGCTTAAATGATCGATAGAACGATAATTACTATACTTATTACACTTGCTATTATCAATCTAAGTTATACTATTAGCCATATTATGCTTATATAATCGATAGAACGACAATTACTATACCTATTACTCTTATTATTATCAACCTAACTCATATTATTAGCCATATTATGCTTATATGATCGATAGAACGACAATTACAATACTTATTATTCTTATTATTATCAATCTAACTCGTATTATTAGCCATATTATGCTTAAATGATCGATGGACCGACAATTACTATACTTATTACTCTTATTATTATCAATCTAACTCATATTATTAGCCATATTATGCTTCTATGAACGATAGAACGAGAATTACTATACTCACTACTCTTAGTATTATCAATCTAACTCATATTATTAGCCATATTATGATTACATGATCGATAGGACGATAATTACTATACTTATTACTCTTATTATTATCAATCTAACTCATGTTATTAGCCATATTATGCTTATATGATCGATCGAACGACAACTACTATATTTATTACACTCACTGTTATCAATCTAACTCATATTATTAACCATATTATGCAAATTTGATCGATAGAACGACAATCACTATACATATTACTCTTATTATTATCAACCTAACTCATATTATTAGCCGTATTATGCTTAAATGATCGATAGAACGACAATTACTATACTTATTACTCGTATTATTATCAATCTAACTCATATTATTAACAATATTATGCTTATAATATCGATAGAACGACAATTACTATACTTATTGCCGTTATTATTATCAATCTAACTCATATTATTAGCCATATTATGCTTAAATGATCGATAGAACTATAATTACTATACTCATTACTCTTATTATTATCAATCTGACTCATATTATTAGCCATATTATGCTTATATGATCGATAGAATGAGAATTACTATACCCACTACTCTTAGTATTATCACTCTAACTCATATTATTAGCCATATTATGCTTATATGATCGATAGAACGACAATTACTATACTTATTACTCTTATTGTTATCAATCTAACTCATATTATTAGCCATATTATGCTTATATGATCGATAGAACGAGAATTACTATACTCACTACTCTTAGTATTATCAATCTAACTCATATTATTAGCCATATTATGCTTATATTATCGATAGAACGACAATTACTATACTTATTACTCTTATTATTATCAATCTAACTCATATTATTAGCCATATTATGCTTATATGATCGATAGAATGAGAATTACTATACTCACTACTCTTAGTATTATCACTCTAACTCATATTATTAGCCATATTATGCTTATATGATCGATAGAACGACAATTACTATACTTATTACTCTTATTGTTATCAATGTAACTCATATTATTAGCCATATTATGCTTATATGAGCAATAGAACTACAACCACTATACTTATTACTCTTATTATTATCAATCTAACTCATATTATTAACCATATTATGCAGATATCATCGATAGAACTACAATTACTGTAGCTATTACTCTTATTATTATCAATTTAACTCATATTATTAGCCATATTATGCTTATATGATTGACAGGACGACAATTACAATACTTATTACACTCACTGTTATCAATCTAACTCATATTATTAACCATATTATGCAAATGTGATCGATAGAACGACAATCACTAAACTCATTACTCTTATTATTATCAATCTAACTCATATTATTAGCCATATTATGCTTATATGATCGATAGAATGAGAATTACTATACTCACTACTCTTAGTATTATCACTCTAACTCATATTATTAGCCATATTATGCTTACATGATCGGTAGAACGACAATTACTATACTTATTACTCTTATTGTTATCAATCTAACTCATATTATTAGCCATATTATGCTTAAATGATCGATAGAACGATAATTATTATACTTATTACTCTTATTATTATCAATCTAACTCATATTATTAGCCATATTATGCTTATATGATCGATAGAACGACAATTACTATATTTATTACACTCACTATTATCAATGTAACTCATATTATTAACCATATCATGCAGATATGATCGATAGCACGACATTTACTATACCTATTACTCTTATTATTATCAGCCTAACTCATATTATTAGACGTATTATGCTTATATGATCGACAGAACGACAACTACTATATTTATTACACTCACTGTTATCAATCTAACTCATATTATTAACCATATTATGCAAATTTGATCGATAGAACGACAATCACTATACATATTAATCTTATTATTATCAACCTAACTCATATTATTAGCCATGTTATGCTTAAATGATCGATAGAACGACAATTACTATACTTATTACTCGTATTATTATCAATCTAACTCATATTATTAACAATATTATGCTTATAATATCGATAGAACGACAATTACTATACTCATTACTCTTATTATTATCAATGTAACTCATATTATTAGCCATATTATGCTTATATGATCGATAGAATGAGAATTACTATACTCACTACTGTTAGTATTATCACTCTAACTCACATTATTAGCCATATTATGCTTATATGATCGATAGAACCACAATTACTATACTTATTACTCTTATTGTTATCAATCTAACTCATATTTTTAGCCATATTATGCTTATATGATCGATAGAACGAGAATTACGATACTCACTACTCTTAGTATTATCACTCTAACTCATATTATTAGCCATATTATGCTTATATGATCGATAGAACGACAATTACTATACCTATTACTCTTATTGTTATCAATCTAACTCATATTTTTAGCCATATTATGCTTATATGATCGATAGAACGAGAATTACTATACTCACTACTCTTAGTATTATCAATCTAACTCATATTATTAGCCATATTATGCTTATATGATCGATAGAACGACAATTACTATACTTATTACTCTTATTGTTATCAATCTAACTCATATTGTTAGCCATATTATGCTTATATGATCGATAGAACGAGAATTACTATACTCACTACTCTTAGTATTGTCAATCTAACTCATATTATTAGCCATATTATGCTTATATGATCGATAGAACGAGAATTACTATACTCACTACTCTTAGTATTATCAATCTAACTCATATTATTAGCCTTATTATGCTTAAATGATCGATAGAACGACAATTACTGTACCTATTACTCTTATTATTATCAATTTAACACATATTATTAGCCATATTATGCTTATATGATTGACAGGACGACAATTACTATACTTATTACACTCACTGTTATCAATCTAACTCATATTATTAACCATATTATGCAAATTTGATCGATAGAACGACAATTACTATACTTATTACTCTTATTATTATCAATCTAACTCATATTATTAGCCATATTATGCTTATATGATCGATAGAATGAGAATTACTATACTCACTACTCTTAGTATTATCACTCTAACTCATATTATTAGCCATATTATGCTTATATGATCGATAGAACGACAATTACTATACTTATTACTCTTATTGTTATCAATGTAACTCATATTATTAGCCATATTATGCTTATATGAGCAATAGAACTACAACTACTATACTTATTACTCTTATTATTATCAATCTAACTCATATTATTAACCATATTATGCAGATATCATCGATAGAACTACAATTACTATACTCATTACTCTTATTGTTATCAATCTAACTCATATTATTAGACATATTATGCTTATATGATCGATAGAACGACAATTACTATACTTACTACTCTTATTATTATAAATATAACTCATATTATTAGCCATATTATGCTTATATGATCGATAGAACGAGAATTACTATACTCACTAGTCTTAGTGTTATCAATCTAACTCATATTATTAGCCATATTATGCTTATATTATCGATAGAACGACAATTACTATACTTATCACTCTTATTATTACGAATCTAACTCATATTATTAGCCATATTATGCAGATATGATCGATAGATCGAGAATTACTATACTCACTACTCTTAGTATTATCAATCTAACTCATATTATTAGCCATATTATGCTTAAATGATCGATAGAACGACAATTACTGTACCTATTACTCTTATTATTATCAATTTAACTCATATTATTAGCCATATTATGCTTATATGATTGACAGGACGACAATTACTATACTTATTACACTCACTGTTATCAATCTAACTCATATTATTAACCATATTATGCAAATTTGATCGATAGAACGACAATCACTAAACTCATTACTCTTATTATTATCAATCTAACTCATATTATTAGCCATATTATGCTTATATGATCGATAGAATGAGAATTACTATACTCACTACTCTTAGTATTATCACTCTAACTCATATTATTAGCCATATTATGCTTACATGATCGATAGAACGACAATTACTATACTTATTACTCTTATTGTTATCAATCTAACTCATATTATTAGCCATATTATGCTTAAATGATCGATAGAACGATAATTATTATACTTATTACTCTTATTATTATCAATCTAACTCATATTATTAGCCATATTATGCTTATATGATCGATAGAACGACAATTACTATATTTATTACACTCACTATTATCAATCAAACTCATATTATTAACCATATCATGCAGATATGATCGATAGCACGACATTTACTATACCTATTACTCTTATTATTATCAGTCTAACTCATATTATTAGACGTATTATGCTTATATGATCGACAGAACGACAACTACTATATTTATTACACTCACTGTTATCAATCTAACTCATATTATTAACCATATTATGCAAATTTGATCGATAGAACGACAATCACTATACATATTAATCTTATTATTATCAACCTAACTCATATTATTAGCCATATTATGCTTAAATGATCGATAGAACGACAATTACTATACTTATTACTCGTATTATTATCAATCTAACTCATATTATTAACAATATTATGCTTATAATATCGATAGAACGACAATTACTATACTCATTACTCTTATTATTATCAATGTAACTCATATTATTAGCCATATTATGCTTATATGATCGATAGAATGAGAATTACTATACTCACTACTGTTAGTATTATCACTCTAACTCACATTATTAGCCATATTATGCTTATATGATCGATAGAACGACAATTACTATACTTATTACTCTTATTGTTATCAATCTAACTCATATTTTTAGCCATATTATGCTTATATGATCGATAGAACGAGAATTACTATACTCACTACTCTTAGTATTATCAATCTAACTCATATTATTAGCCATATTATGCTTATATGATCGATAGAACGACAATTACTATACTCATTACTCTTATTGTTATCAATCTAACTCATATTGTTAGCCATATTATGCTTATATGATCGATAGAACGAGAATTACTATACTCACTACTCTTAGTATTGTCAATCTAACTCATATTATTAGCCATATTATGCTTATATGATCGATAGAACGAGAATTACTATACTCACTACTCTTAGTATTATCAATCTAACTCATATTATTAGCCATATTATGCTTAAATGATCGATAGAACGACAATTACTGTACCTATTACTCTTATTATTATCAATTTAACTCATATTATTAGCCATATTATGCTTATATGATTGACAGGACGACAATTACTATACTTATTACACTCACTGTTATCAATCTAACTCATATTATTAACCATATTATGCAAATTTGATCGATAGAACGACAACCACTAAACTCATTACTCTTATTATTATCAATCTAACTCATATTATTAGCCATATTATGCTTATATGATCGATAGAATGAGAATTACTATACTCACTACTCTTAGTATTATCACTCTAACTCATATTATTAGCCATATTATGCTTACATGATCGATAGAACGACAATTACTATACTTATTACTCTTATTGTTATCAATCTAACTCATATTATTAGCCATATTATGCTTAAAAGATCGATAGAACGATAATTATTATACTTATTACTCTTATTATTATCAATCTAACTCATATTATTAGCCATATTATGCTTATATGATCGATAGAACGACAATTACTATATTTATTACACTCACTATTATCAATCTAACTCATATTATTAACCATATCATGCAGATATGATCGATAGCACGACATTTACTATACCTATTACTCTTATTATTATCAGCCTAACTCATATTATTAGACGTATTATGCTTATATGATCGACAGAACGACAACTACTATATTTATTACACTCACTGTTATCAATCTAACTCATATTATTAACCATATTATGCAAATTTGATCGATAGAACGACAATCACTATACATATTAATCTTATTATTATCAACCTAACTCATATTATTACCCATATTATGCTTAAATGATCGATAGAACGACAATTACTATACTTATTACTCTTATTGTTATCAATCTAACTCATATTATTAGCCATATTATGCTTATATGTTCGATAGAACGAGAATTACTATACTCACTACTCTTAGTATTATCAATCTAACTCATATTATTAGCCATATTATGCTTAAATGATCGATAGAACGACAATTACTATACTTATCACTCTTATTATTATGAATCTAACTCATATTATTAGCCATATTATGCAGATATGATCGATAGATCGAGAATTACTATACTCACTACTCTTAGTATTATCAATCTAACTCATATTATTAGCCATATTATGCTTAAATGATCGATAGAACGACAATTACTGTACCTATTACTCTTATTATTATCAATTTAACTCATATTATTAGCCATATTATGCTTATATGATTGACAGGACGACAATTACTATACTTATTACACTCACTGTTATCAATCTAACTCATATTATTAACCATATTATGCAAATTTGATCGATAGAACGACAATCACTAAACTCATTACTCTTATTATTATCAATCTAACTCATATTATTAGCCATATTATGCTTATATGATCGATAGAATGAGAATTACTATACTCACTACTCTTAGTATTATCACTCTAACTCATATTATTAGCCATATTATGCTTACATGATCGATAGAACGACAATTACTATACTTATTACTCTTATTGTTATCAATCTAACTCATATTATTAGCCATATTATGCTTAAATGATCGATAGAACGATAATTATTATACTTATTACTCTTATTATTATCAATCTAACTCATATTATTAGCCATATTATGCTTATATGATCGATAGAACGACAATTACTATATTTATTACACTCACTATTATCAATCTAACTCATATTATTAACCATATCATGCAGATATGATCGATAGCACGACATTTACTGTACCTATTACTCTTATTATTATCAATTTAACTCATATTATTAGCCATATTATTCTTATATGATTGACAGGACGACAATTACTATACTTATTACACTCACTGTTATCAATCTAACTCATATTATTAACCATATTATGCAAATTTGATCGATAGAACGACAATCACTAAACTCATTACTCTTATTATTATCAATCTAACTCATATTATTAGCCATATTATGCTTATATGATCGATAGAATGAGAATTACTATACTCACTACTCTTAGTATTATCACTCTAACTCATATTATTAGCCATATTATGCTTACATGATCGATAGAACGACAATTACTATACTTATTACTCTTATTGTTATCAATCTAACTCATATTATTAGCCATATTATGCTTAAATGATCGATAGAACGATAATTATTATACTTATTACTCTTATTATTATCAATCTAACTCATATTATTAGCCATATTATGCTTATATGATCGATAGAACGACAATTACTATATTTATTACACTCACTATTATCAATCTAACTCATATTATTAACCATATCATGCAGATATGATCGATAGCACGACATTTACTATACCTATTACTCTTATTATTATCAGCCTAACTCATATTATTAGACGTATTATGCTTATATGATCGACAGAACGACAACTACTATATTTATTACACTCACTGTTATCAATCTAACTCATATTATTAACCATATTATGCAAATTTGATCGATAGAACGACAATCACTATACATATTAATCTTATTATTATCAACCTAACTCATATTATTAGCCATATTATGCTTAAATGATCGATAGAACGACAATTACTATACTTATTACTCGTATTATTATCAATCTAACTCATATTATTAACAATATTATGCTTATAATATCGATAGAACGACAATTACTATACTCATTACTCTTATTATTATCAATGTAACTCATATTATTAGCCATATTATGCTTATATGATCGATAGAATGAGAATTACTATACTCACTACTGTTAGTATTATCACTCTAACTCACATTATTAGCCATATTATGCTTATATGATCGATAGAACGACAATTACTATACTTATTACTCTTATTGTTATCAATCTAACTCATATTTTTAGCCATATTATGCTTATATGATCGATAGAACGAGAATTACTATACTCACTACTCTTAGTATTATCAATCTAACTCATATTATTAGCCATATGATGCTTATATGATCGATAGAACGACAATTACTATACTTATTACTCTTATTGTTATCAATCTAACTCATATTGTTAGCCATATTATGCTTATATGATCGACAGAACGAGAATTACTATACTCACTACTCTTAGTATTGTCAATCTAACTCATATTATTAGCCATATTATGCTTATATGATCGATAGAACGAGAATTACTATACTCACTACTCTTAGTATTATCAATCTAGCTCATATTATTAGCCATATTATGCTTAAATGATCGATAGAACGACAATTACTGTACCTATTACTCTTATTATTATCAATTTAACTCATATTATTAGCCATATTATGCTTATATGATTGACAGGACGACAATTACTATACTTATTACACTCACTGTTATCAATCTAACTCATATTATTAACCATATTATGCAAATTTGATCGATAGAACGACAATTACTATACTTATTACTCTTATTATTATCAATCTAACTCATATTATTAGCCATATTATGCTTATATGATCGATAGAATGAGAATTACTATACTCACTACTCTTAGTATTATCACTCTAACTCATATTATTAGCCATATTATGCTTAAATGATCGATAGAACGACAATTACTGTACCTATTACTCTTATTATTATCAATTTAACACATATTATTAGCCATATTATGCTTATATGATTGACAGGACGACAATTACTATACTTATTACTCTTATTGTTATCAATCTAACTCATATTGTTAGCCATATTATGCTTATATGATCGATAGAACGAGAATTACTATACTCACTACTCTTAGTATTGTCAATCTAACTCATATTATTAGCCATATTATGCTTATATGATCGATAGAACGAGAATTACTATACTCACTACTCTTAGTATTATCAATCTAACTCATATTATTAGCCATATTATGCTTAAATGATCGATAGAACGACAATTACTGTACCTATTACTCTTACTATTATCAATTTAACTCATATTATTAGCCATATTATGCTTATATGATTGACAGGACGACAATTACTATACTTATTACACTCACTGTTATCAATCTAACTCATATTATTAACCATATTAAGCAAATTTGATCGATAGAACGACAATTACTATACTTATTACTCTTATTATTATCAATCTAACTCATATTATTAGCCATATTATGCTTATATGATCGATAGAATGAGAATTACTATACTCACTACTCTTAGTATTATCACTCTAACTCATATTATTAGCCATATTATGCTTATATGATCGATAGAACGACAATTACTATACTTATTACTCTTATTGTTATCAATCTAACTCATATTATTAGCCATATTATGCTTATATGAGCAATAGAACTACAACTACTATACTTATTACTCTTATTATTATCAATCTAACTCATATTATTAACCATATTATGCAGATATGATCGATAGAACTACAATTACTATACTCATTACTCTTATTGTTATCAATCTAACTCATATTATTAGACATATTATGCTTATATGATCGATAGAACGACAATTACTATACTTATTACTCTTATTATTATAAATATAACTCATATTATTAGCCATATTATGCTTATATGATCGATAGAACGAGAATTACTATACTCACTACTCTTAGTATTATCGATCTAACTCATATTATTAGCCATATTATGCTTATATTATCGATAGAACGACAATTACTATACTTATCACTCTTATTATTATGAATCTAACTCATATTATTAGCCATATTATGCTTATATGATCGATAGAATGACAATTACTATACTTATTACTCTTATTATTATCAATCTAACTCATTTTATTAACCATATTATGCTTATATGATCGATAGAACGACAATTACTATACTTATTACTCTTATTATTATAAATATAACTCATATTATTAGCCATATTATGCTTATATGATCGATAGAACGACAATTACTATACACACTACTCTTACTACTATCAATCTAACTCATATTATTAACCACATTATGCAGATATGATCGATAGAACGAGAATTACTATACTTACTACTCTTAGTATTATCAATCTAACTCATATTATTAGCCATATTATGCTTAAATGATCGATAGAACGGCAATTACTGTACCTATTACACTTATTATTATCAATTTAACACATATTATTAGCCATATTATGCTTATATGATTGACAGGACGACAATTACTATACTTATTACACTCACTGTTATCAATCTAACTCATATTATTAACCATATTATGCAAATTTGATCGATAGAACGACATTTACTATACTTATTACACTTACTATTATCAATCTAACTTATATTATTGGCCATATTATGCTTATATGATCGATAGAACGACAATTACTACACTTATTACTCTTATTATTATCAATCTAACTCATATTATTAGCCATATTATGCTTAAATGATCGATAGAACGACAATTACTACACTTATTACTCTTATTATTATCAATCTAACTCATATTATTAGCCATATTATGCTTATATGAGCAATAGAACTACAACTACTATACTTATTACTCTTATTATTATCAATCTAACTCATATTATTAACCATATTATGCAGATATGATCGATAGAACGACAATTACTATACTTATTACTTTTATTGTTATCAATCTAACTCATATTATTAGCCATATTATGCTTAAATGATCGATAGAACGATAATTACTATACTTATTACTCTTATTATTATCAATCTAACTCATATTATTAGCCATATTATGCTTATATGATCGATAGAACGACAATTACTATACACACTACTCTTACTACTATCAATCTAACTCATATTATTAACCACATTATGCAGATATGATCGATAGAACGAGAATTACTATACTCACTACTCTTAGTATTATCAATCTAACTCATATTATTAGCCATATTATGCTTATATGATCGATAGAACGACAATTACTATACTTATTACTCTTATTGTTATCAATCTAACTCATATTGTTAGCCATATTATGCTTATATGATCGATAGAACGAGAATTACTATACTCACTACTCTTAGTATTGTCAATCTAACTCATATTATTAGCCATATTATGCTTATATGATCGATAGAACGAGAATTACTATACTCACTACTCTTAGTATTATCAATCTAACTCATATTATTAGCCTTATTATGCTGAAATGATCGATAGAACGACAATTACTGTACCTATTACTCTTATTATTATCAATTTAACACATATTATTAGCCATATTATGCTTATATGATTGACAGGACGACAATTACTATACTTATTACACTCACTGTTATCAATCTAACTCATATTATTAACCATATTATGCAAATTTGATCGATAGAACGACAATTACTATACTTATTACTCTTATTATTATCAATCTAACTCATATTATTAGCCATATTATGCTTATATGATCGATAGAATGAGAATTACTATACTCACTACTCTTAGTATTATCACTCTAACTCATATTATTAGCCATATTATGCTTATATGATCGATAGAACGACAATTACTATACTTATTACTCTTATTGTTATCAATGTAACTCATATTATTAGCCATATTATGCTTATATGAGCAATAGAACTACAACTACTATACTTATTACTCTTATTATTATCAATCTAACTCATATTATTAACCATATTATGCAGATATCATCGATAGAACTACAATTACTATACTCATTGCTCTTATTGTTATCAATCTAACTCATATTATTAGACATATTATGCTTATATGATCGATAGAACGACAATTACTATACTTATTACTCTTATTATTATAAATATAACTCATATTATTAGCCATATTATGCTTATATGATCGATAGAACGAGAATTACTATACTCACTAGTCTTAGTATTATCAATCTAACTCATATTATTAGCCATATTATGCTTATATTATCGATAGAACGACAATTACTATACTTATCACTCTTATTATTACGAATCTAACTCATATTATTAGCCATATTATGCAGATATGATCGATAGATCGAGAATTACTATACTCACTACTCTTAGTATTATCAATCTAACTCATATTATTAGCCATATTATGCTTAAATGATCGATAGAACGACAATTACTGTACCTATTACTCTTATTATTATCAATTTAACTCATATTATTAGCCATATTATGCTTATATGATTGACAGGACGACAATTACTATACTTATTACACTCACTGTTATCAATCTAACTCATATTATTAACCATATTATGCAAATTTGATCGATAGAACGACAATCACTAAACTCATTACTCTTATTATTATCAATCTAACTCATATTATTAGCCATATTATGCTTATATGATCGATAGAATGAGAATTACTATACTCACTACTCTTAGTATTATCACTCTAACTCATATTATTAGCCATATTATGCTTATATGATTGACAGGACGACAATTACTATACTTATTACACTCACTGTTATCAATCTAACTCATATTATTAACCATATTATGCAAATTTGATCGATAGAACGACAATTACTATACTTATTACTCTTATTATTATCAATCTAACTCATATTATTAGCCATATTATGCTTATATGATCGATAGAATGAGAATTACTATACTCACTACTCTTAGTATTATCACTCTAACTCATATTATTAGCCATATTATGCTTATATGATCGATAGAACGACAATTACTATACTTATTACTCTTATTGTTATCAATCTAACTCATATTGTTAGCCATATTATGCTTATATGATCGATAGAACGACAATTACTATACTTATTACTCTTATTGTTATCAATCTAACTCATATTGTTAGCCATATTATGCTTATATGATCGATAGAACGAGAATTACTATACTCACTACTCTTAGTATTGTCAATCTAACTCATATTATTAGCCATATTATGCTTATATGATCGATAGAACGAGAATTACTATACTCACTACTCTTAGTATTATCAATCTAACTCATATTATTAGCCATATTATGCTTAAATGATCGATAGAACGACAATTACTGTACCTATTACTCTTATTATTATCAATTTAACTCATATTATTAGCCATATTATGCTTATATGATTGACAGGACGACAATTACTATACTTATTACACTCACTGTTATCAATCTAACTCATATTATTAACCATATTATGCAAATTTGATCGATAGAACGACAATTACTATACTTATTACTCTTATTATTATCAATCTAACTCATATTATTAGCCATATTATGCTTATATGATCGATAGAATGAGAATTACTATACTCACTACTCTTAGTATTATCACTCTAACTCATATTATTAGCCATATTATGCTTAAATGATCGATAGAACTACAATTACTATACTCATTACTCTTATTGTTATCAATCTGACTCATATTATTAGCCTTATTATGCTTATATGATCGATAGAATGAGAATTACTATACCCACTACTCTTAGTATTATCACTCTAACTCATATTATTAGCCATATTATGCTTATATGATCGATAGAACGACAATTACTATACTTATTACTCTTATTGTTATCAATCTAACTCATATTATTAGCCATATTATGCTTATATGATCGATAGAACGAGAATTACTATACTCACTACTCTTAGTATTATCAATCTAACTCATATTATTAGCCATATTATGCTTATATGATCGATAGAACGACAATTACTATACTTATTACTCTTATTGTTATCAATCTAACTCATATTGTTAGCCATATTATGCTTATATGATCGATAGAACGAGAATTACTATACTCACTACTCTTAGTATTGTCAATCTAACTCATATTATTAGCCATATTATGCTTATATGATCGATAGAACGAGAATTACTATACTCACTACTCTTAGTATTATCAATCTAACTCATATTATTAGCCTTATTATGCTTAAATGATCGATAGAACGACAATTACTGTACCTATTACTCTTATTATTATCAATTTAACACATATTATTAGCCATATTATGCTTATATGATTGACAGGACGACAATTACTATACTTATTACACTCACTGTTATCAATCTAACTCATATTATTAACCATATTATGCAAATTTGATCGATAGAACGACAATTACTATACTTATTACTCTTATTATTATCAATCTAACTCATATTATTAGCCATATTATGCTTATATGATCGATAGAATGAGAATTACTATACTCACTACTCTTAGTATTATCACTCTAACTCATATTATTAGCCATATTATGCTTATATGATCGATAGAACGACAATTACTATACTTATTACTCTTATTGTTATCAATGTAACTCATATTATTAGCCATATTATGCTTATATGAGCAATAGAACTACAACTACTATACTTATTACTCTTATTATTATCAATCTAACTCATATTATTAACCATATTATGCAGATATCATCGATAGAACTACAATTACTATACTCATTACTCTTATTGTTATCAATCTAACTCATATTATTAGACATATTATGCTTATATGATCGATAGAACGACAATTACTATACTTACTACTCTTATTATTATAAATATAACTCATATTATTAGCCATATTATGCTTATATGATCGATAGAACGAGAATTACTATACTCACTAGTCTTAGTGTTATCAATCTAACTCATATTATTAGCCATATTATGCTTATATTATCGATAGAACGACAATTACTATACTTATCACTCTTATTATTACGAATCGAACTCATATTATTAGCCATATTATGCAGATATGATCGATAGATCGAGAATTACTATACTCACTACTCTTAGTATTATCAATCTAACTCATATTATTAGCCATATTATGCTTAAATGATCGATAGAACGACAATTACTGTACCTATTACTCTTATTATTATCAATTTAACTCATATTATTAGCCATATTATGCTTATATGATTGACAGGACGACAATTACTATACTTATTACACTCACTGTTATCAATCTAACTCATATTATTAACCATATTATGCAAATTTGATCGATAGAACGACAATCACTAAACTCATTACTCTTATTATTATCAATCTAACTCATATTATTAGCCATATTATGCTTATATGATCGATAGAATGAGAATTACTATACTCACTACTCTTAGTATTATCACTCTAACTCATATTATTAGCCATATTATGCTTACATGATCGATAGAACGACAATTACTATACTTATTACTCTTATTGTTATCAATCTAACTCATATTATTAGCCATATTATGCTTAAATGATCGATAGAACGATAATTATTATACTTATTACTCTTATTATTATCAATCTAACTCATATTATTAGCCATATTATGCTTATATGATCGATAGAACGACAATTACTATATTTATTACACTCACTATTATCAATCTAACTCATATTATTAACCATATCATGCAGATATGATCGATAGCACGACATTTACTGTACCTATTACTCTTATTATTATCAATTTAACTCATATTATTAGCCATATTATGCTTATATGATTGACAGGACGACAATTACTATACTTATTACACTCACTGTTATCAATCTAACTCATATTATTAACCATATTATGCAAATTTGATCGATAGAACGACAATCACTATACATATTAATTTTATTATTATCAACCTAACTCATATTATTAGCCATATTATGCTTAAATGATCGATAGAACGACAATTACTATACTTATTACTCGTATTATTATCAATCTAACTCATATTATTAACAATATTATGCTTATAATATCGATAGAACGACAATTACTATACTCATTACTCTTATTATTATCAATGTAACTCATATTATTAGCCATATTATGCTTATATGATCGATAGAATGAGAATTACTATACTCACTACTGTTAGTATTATCACTCTAACTCACATTATTAGCCATATTATGCTTATATGATCGATAGAACGACAATTACTATACTTATTACTCTTATTGTTATCAATCTAACTCATATTTTTAGCCATATTATGCTTATATGATCGATAGAACGAGAATTACTATACTCACTACTCTTAGTATTATCAATCTAACTCATATTATTAGCCATATTATGCTTATATGATCGATAGAACGACAATTACAATACTTATTACTCTTATTGTTATCAATCTAACTCATATTGTTAGCCATATTATGCTTATATGATCGATAGAACGAGAATTACTATACTCACTACTCTTAGTATTGTCAATCTAACTCATATTATTAGCCATATTATGCTTATATGATCGATAGAACGAGAATTACTATACTCACTACTCTTAGTATTATCAATCTAACTCATATTATTAGCCATATTATGCTTAAATGATCGATAGAACGACAATTACTGTACCTATTACTCTTATTATTATCAATTTAACTCAAATTATTAGCCATATTATGCTTATATGATTGACAGGACGACAATTACTATACTTATTACACTCACTGTTATCAATCTAACTCATATTATTAACCATATTATGCAAATTTGATCGATAGAACGACAATTACTATAATTATTACTCTTATTATTATCAATCTAACTCATATTATTAGCCATATTATGCTTATATGATCGATAGAATGAGAATTACTATACTCACTACTCTTAGTATTATCACTCTAACTCATATTATTAGCCATATTATGCTTATATGATCGATAGAACGACAATTACTATACATATTACTCTTATTGTTATCAATCTAACTCATATTATTAGCCATATTATGCTTATATGTTCGATAGAACGAGAATTACTATACTCACTACTCTTAGTATTATCAATCTAACTCATATTATTAGCCATATTATGCTTATATTATCGATAGAACGACAATTACTATACTTATCACTCTTATTATTATGAATCTAACTCATATTATTAGCCATATTATGCAGATATGATCGATAGATCGAGAATTACTATACTCACTACTCTTAGTATTATCAATCTAACTCATATTATTAGCCATATTATGCTTAAATGATCGATAGAACGACAATTACTGTACCTATTACTCTTATTATTATCAATTTAACTCATATTATTAGCCATATTATGCTTATATGATTGACAGGACGACAATTACTATACTTATTACACTCACTGTTATCAATCTAACTCATATTATTAACCATATTATGCAAATTTGATCGATAGAACGACAATCACTAAACTCATTACTCTTATTATTATCAATCTAACTCATATTATTAGCCATATTATGCTTATATGATCGATAGAATGAGAATTACTATACTCACTACTCTTAGTATTATCACTCTAACTCATATTATTAGCCATATTATGCTTACATGATCGATAGAACGACAATTACTATACTTATTACTCTTATTGTTATCAATCTAACTCATATTATTAGCCATATTATGCTTAAATGATCGATAGAACGATAATTATTATACTTATTACTCTTATTATTATCAATCTAACTCATATTATTAGCCATATTATGCTTATATGATCGATAGAACGACAATTACTATATTTATTACACTCACTATTATCAATCTAACTCATATTATTAACCATATCATGCAGATATGATCGATAGCACGACATTTACTGTACCTATTACTCTTATTATTATCAATTTAACTCATATTATTAGCCATATTATGCTTATATGATTGACAGGACGACAATTACTATACTTATTAAACTCACTGTTATCAATCTAACTCATATTATTAACCATATTATGCAAATTTGATCGATAGAACGACAACCACTAAACTCATTACTCTTATTATTATCAATCTAACTCATATTATTAGCCATATTATGCTTATATGATCGATAGAATGAGAATTACTATACTCACTACTCTTAGTATTATCACTCTAACTCATATTATTAGCCATATTATGCTTACATGATCGATAGAACGACAATTACTATACTTATTACTCTTATTGTTATCAATCTAACTCATATTATTAGCCATATTATGCTTAAATGATCGATAGAACGATAATTATTATACTTATTACTCTTATTATTATCAATCTAACTCATATTATTAGCCATATTATGCTTATATGATCGATAGAACGACAATTACTATATTTATTACACTCACTATTATCAATCTAACTCATATTATTAACCATATCATGCAGATATGATCGATAGCACGACATTTACTATACCTATTACTCTTATTATTATCAGCCTAACTCATATTATTAGACGTATTATGCTTATATGATCGACAGAACGACAACTACTATATTTATTACACTCACTGTTATCAATCTAACTCATATTATTAACCATATTATGCAAATTTGATCGATAGAACGACAATCACTATACATATTAATCTTATTATTATCAACCTAACTCATATTATTAGCCATATTATGCTTAAATGATCGATAGAACGACAATTACTATACTTATTACTCTTATTGTTATCAATCTAACTCATATTATTAGCCATATTATGCTTATATGTTCGATAGAACGAGAATTACTATACTCACTACTCTTCGTATTATCAATCTAACTCATATTATTAGCCATATTATGCTTAAATGATCGATAGAACGACAATTACTATACTTATCACTCTTATTATTATGAATCTAACTCATATTATTAGCCATATTATGCAGATATGATCGATAGATCGAGAATTACTATACTCACTACTCTTAGTATTATCAATCTAACTCATATTATTAGCCATATTATGCTTAAATGATCGATAGAACGACAATTACTGTACCTATTACTCTTACTATTATCAATTTAACTCATATTATTAGCCATATTATGCTTATATGATTGACAGGACGACAATTACTATACTTATTACACTCACTGTTGTCAATCTAACTCATATTATTAACCATATTATGCAAATTTGATCGATAGAACGACAATCACTAAACTCATTACTCTTATAATTATCAATCTAACTCATATTATTAGCCATATTATGCTTATATGATCGATAGAATGAGAATTACTATACTCACTACTCTTAGTATTATCACTCTAACTCATATTATTAGCCATATTATGCTTACATGATCGATAGGACGACAATTACTATACTTATTACTCTTATTGTTATCAATCTAACTCATATTATTAGCCATATTATGCTTAAATGATCGATAGAACGATAATTATTATACTTATTACTCTTATTATTATCAATCTAACTCATATTATTAGCCATATTATGCTTATATGATCGATAGAACGACAATTACTATATTTATTACACTCACTATTATCAATCTAACTCATATTATTAACCATATCATGCAGATATGATCGATAGCACGACATTTACTGTACCTATTACTCTTATTATTATCAATTTAACTCATATTATTAGCCATATTATTCTTATATGATTGACAGGACGACAATTACTATACTTATTACACTCACTGTTATCAATCTAACTCATATTATTAACCATATTATGCAAATTTGATCGATAGAACGACAATCACTAAACTCATTACTCTTATTATTATCAATCTAACTCATATTATTAGCCATATTATGCTTATATGATCGATAGAATGAGAATTACTATACTCACTACTCTTAGTATTATCACTCTAACTCATATTATTAGCCATATTATGCTTACATGATCGATAGAACGACAATTACTATACTTATTACTCTTATTGTTATCAGTCTAACTCATATTATTAGCCATATTATGCTTAAATGATCGATAGAACGATAATTATTATACTTATTACTCTTATTATTATCAATCTAACTCATATTATTAGCCATATTATGCTTATATGATCGATAGAACGACAATTACTATATTTATTACACTCACTATTATCAATCTAACTCATATTATTAACCATATCATGCAGATATGATCGATAGCACGACATTTACTATACCTATTACTCTTATTATTATCAGCCTAACTCATATTATTAGACGTATTATGCTTATATGATCGACAGAACGACAACTACTATATTTATTACACTCACTGTTATCAATCTAACTCATATTATTAACCATATTATGCAAATTTGATCGATAGAACGACAATCACTATACATATTAATCTTATTATTATCAACCTAACTCATATTATTAGCCATATTATGCTTAAATGATCGATAGAACGACAATTACTATACTTATTACTCGTATTATTATCAATCTAACTCATATTATTAACAATATTATGCTTATAATATCGATAGAACGACAATTACTATACTCATTACTCTTATTATTATCAATGTAACTCATATTATTAGCCATATTATGCTTATATGATCGATAGAATGAGAATTACTATACTCACTACTGTTAGTATTATCACTCTAACTCACATTATTAGCCATATTATGCTTATATGATCGATAGAACGACAATTACTATACTTATTACTCTTATTGTTATCAATCTAACTCATATTTTTAGCCATATTATGCTTATATGATCGATAGAACGAGAATTACTATACTCACTACTCTTAGTATTATCAATCTAACTCATATTATTAGCCATATTATGCTTAAATGATCGATAGAACGACAATTACTGTACCTATTACTCTTATTATTATCAATTTAACTCATATTATTAGCCATATTATGCTTATATGATTGACAGGACGACAATTACTATACTTATTACACTCACTGTTATCAATCTAACTCATATTATTAACCATATTATGCAAATTTGATCGATAGAACGACAATTACTATACTTATTACTCTTATTATTATAAATATAACTCATATTATTAGCCATATTATGCTTATATGATCGATAGAACGAGAATTACTATACTCACTAGTCTTAGTATTATCAATCTAACTCATATTATTAGCCATATTATGCTTATATTATCGATAGAACGACAATTACTATACTTATCACTCTTATTATTATGAATCTAACTCATATTATTAGCCATATTATGCAGATATGATCGATAGATCGAGAATTACTATATTCACTACTCTTAGTATTATCAATCTAACTCATATTATTAGCCATATTATGCTTAAATGATCGATAGAACGACAATTGCTGTAGCTGTTACTCTTATTATTATCAATTTAACTCATATTATTAGCCATATTATGCTTATTTGATTGACAGGACGACAATTACTATACTTATTACACTCACTGTTATCAATCTAACTCATATTATTAACCATATTATGCAAATTTGATCGATAGAACGACAATCACTATACATATTAATCTTATTATTATCAACCTAACTCATATTATTAGCCATATTATGCTTAAATGATCGATAGAACGACAATTACTATACTTATCACTCTTATTATTATGAATCTAACTCATATTATTAGCCATATTATGCTTATATGATCGATAGAATGACAATTACTGTACCTATTACTCTTATTATTATCAATTTAACACATATTATTAGCCATATTATGCTTATATGATTGACAGGACGACAATTACTATACTTATTACTCTTATTGTTATCAATCTAACTCATATTGTTAGCCATATTATGCTTATATGATCGATAGAACGAGAATTACTATACTCACTACTCTTAGTATTGTCAATCTAACTCATATTATTAGCCATATTATGCTTATATGATCGATAGAACGAGAATTACTATACTCACTACTCTTAGTATTATCAATCTAACTCATATTGTTAGCCATATTATGCTTATATGATCGATAGAACGAGAATTACTATACTCACTACTCTTAGTATTGTCAATCTAACTCATATTATTAGCCATATTATGCTTATATGATCGATAGAACGAGAATTACTATACTCACTACTCTTAGTATTATCAATCTAACTCATATTATTAGCCATATTATGCTTAAATGATCGATAGAACGACAATTACTGTACCTATTACTCTTATTATTATCAATTTAACTCATATTATTAGCCATATTATGCTTATATGATTGACAGGACGACAATTACTATACTTATTACACTCACTGTTGTCAATCTAACTCATATTATTAACCATATTATGCAAATTTGATCGATAGAACGACAATCACTAAACTCATTACTCTTATAATTATCAATCTAACTCATATTATTAGCCATATTATGCTTATATGATCGATAGAATGAGAATTACTATACTCACTACTCTTAGTATTATCACTCTAACTCATATTATTAGCCATATTATGCTTACATGATCGATAGAACGACAATTACTATACTTATTACTCTTATTGTTATCAATCTAACTCATATTATTAGCCATATTATGCTTAAATGATCGATAGAACGATAATTATTATACTTATTACTCTTATTATTATCAATCTAACTCATATTATTAGCCATATTATGCTTATATGATCGATAGAACGACAATTACTATATTTATTACACTCACTATTATCAATCTAACTCATATTATTAACCATATCATGCAGATATGATCGATAGCACGACATTTACTGTACCTATTACTCTTATTATTATCAATTTAACTCATATTATTAGCCATATTATTCTTATATGATTGACAGGACGACAATTACTATACTTATTACACTCACTGTTATCAATCTAACTCATATTATTAACCATATTATGCAAATTTGATCGATAGAACGACAATCACTAAACTCATTACTCTTATTATTATCAATCTAACTCATATTATTAGCCATATTATGCTTATATGATCGATAGAATGAGAATTACTATACTCACTACTCTTAGTATTATCACTCTAACTCATATTATTAGCCATATTATGCTTACATGATCGATAGAACGACAATTACTATACTTATTACTCTTATTGTTATCAGTCTAACTCATATTATTAGCCATATTATGCTTAAATGATCGATAGAACGATAATTATTATACTTATTACTCTTATTATTATCAATCTAACTCATATTATTAGCCATATTATGCTTATATGATCGATAGAACGACAATTACTATATTTATTACACTCACTATTATCAATCTAACTCATATTATTAACCATATCATGCAGATATGATCGATAGCACGACATTTACTATACCTATTACTCTTATTATTATCAGCCTAACTCATATTATTAGACGTATTATGCTTATATGATCGACAGAACGACAACTACTATATTTATTACACTCACTGTTATCAATCTAACTCATATTATTAACCATATTATGCAAATTTGATCGATAGAACGACAATCACTATACATATTAATCTTATTATTATCAACCTAACTCATATTATTAGCCATATTATGCTTAAATGATCGATAGAACGACAATTACTATACTTATTACTCGTATTATTATCAATCTAACTCATATTATTAACAATATTATGCTTATAATATCGATAGAACGACAATTACTATACTCATTACTCTTATTATTATCAATGTAACTCATATTATTAGCCATATTATGCTTATATGATCGATAGAATGAGAATTACTATACTCACTACTGTTAGTATTATCACTCTAACTCACATTATTAGCCATATTATGCTTATATGATCGATAGAACGACAATTACTATACTTATTACTCTTATTGTTATCAATCTAACTCATATTTTTAGCCATATTATGCTTATATGATCGATAGAACGAGAATTACTATACTCACTACTCTTAGTATTATCAATCTAACTCATATTATTAGCCATATTATGCTTATATGATCGATAGAACGACAATTACTATACTTATTACTCTTATTGTTATCAATCTAACTCATATTGTTAGCCATATTATGCTTATATGATCGATAGAACGAGAATTACTATACTCACTACTCTTAGTATTGTCAATCTAACTCATATTATTAGCCATATTATGCTTATATGATCGATAGAACGAGAATTACTATACTCACTACTCTTAGTATTATCAATCTAGCTCATATTATTAGCCATATTATGCTTAAATGATCGATAGAACGACAATTACTGTACCTATTACTTTTATTATTATCAATTTAACTCATATTATTAGCCATATTATGCTTATATGATTGACAGGACGACAATTACTATACTTATTACACTCACTGTTATCAATCTAACTCATATTATTAACCATATTATGCAAATTTGATCGATAGAACGACAATTACTATACTTATTACTCTTATTATTATCAATCTAACTCATATTATTAGCCATATTATGCTTATATGATCGATAGAATGAGAATTACTATACTCACTACTCTTAGTATTATCACTCTAACTCATATTATTAGCCATATTATGCTTATATGATCGATAGAACGACAATTAATATACATATTACTCTTATTGTTATCAATCTAACTCATATTATTAGCCATATTATGCTTATATGTTCGATAGAACGAGAATTACTATACTCACTACTCTTAGTATTATCACTCTAACTCATATTATTAGCCATATTATGCTTATATGATCGATAGAACGACAATTACTATACTTATTACTCTTATTGTTATCAATGTAACTCATATTATTAGCCATATTATGCTTATATGAGCAATAGAACTACAACCACTATACTTATTACTCTTATTATTATCAATCTAACTCATATTATTAACCATATTATGCAGATATCATCGATAGAACTACAATTACTATACTCATTACTCTTATTGTTATCAATCTAACTCATATTATTAGACATATTATGCTTATATGATCGATAGAACGACAATTACTATACTTATTACTCTTATTATTATAAATATAACTCATATTATTAGCCATATTATGCTTATATGATCGATAGAACGAGAATTACTATACTCACTAGTCTTAGTATTATCAATCTAACTCATATTATTAGCCATATTATGCTTATATTATCGATAGAACGACAATTACTATACTTATCACTCTTATTATTATGAATCTAACTCATATTATTAGCCATATTATGCAGATATGATCGATAGATCGAGAATTACTATATTCACTACTCTTAGTATTATCAATCTAACTCATATTATTAGCCATATTATGCTTAAATGATCGATAGAACGACAATTGCTGTAGCTGTTACTCTTATTATTATCAATTTAACTCATATTATTAGCCATATTATGCTTATTTGATTGACAGGACGACAATTACTATACTTATTACACTCACTGTTATCAATCTAACTCATATTATTAACCATATTATGCAAATTTGATCGATAGAACGACAATCACTATACATATTAATCTTATTATTATCAACCTAACTCATATTATTAGCCATATTATGCTTAAATGATCGATAGAACGACAATTACTATACTTATCACTCTTATTATTATGAATCTAACTCATATTATTAGCCATATTATGCTTATATGATCGATAGAATGACAATTACTGTACCTATTACTCTTATTATTATCAATTTAACACATATTATTAGCCATATTATGCTTATATGATTGACAGGACGACAATTACTATACTTATTACTCTTATTGTTATCAATCTAACTCATATTGTTAGCCATATTATGCTTATATGATCGATAGAACGAGAATTACTATACTCACTACTCTTAGTATTGTCAATCTAACTCATATTATTAGCCATATTATGCTTATATGATCGATAGAACGAGAATTACTATACTCACTACTCTTATTGTTATCAATCTAACTCATATTATTAGCCATATTATGCTTATATGTTCGATAGGACGAGAATTACTATACTCACTACTCTTAGTATTATCAATCTAACTCATATTATTAGCCATATTATGCTTATATTATCGATAGAACGACAATTACTATACTTATCACTCTTATTATTATCAATCTAACTCATATTATTAGCCATATTATGCTTATATGAGCAATAGAACTACAACTACTATACTTATTACTCTTATTATTATCAATCTAACTCATATTATTAACCATATTATGCAGATATGATCGATAGAACTACAATTACTATACTCATTACTCTTATTGTTATCAATCTAACTCATATTATTAGACATATTATGCTTATATGATCGATAGAACGACAATTACTATACTTATTACTCTTATTATTATAAATATAACTCATATTATTAGCCATATTATGCTTATATGATCGATAGAACGAGAATTACTATACTCACTACTCTTAGTATTATCAATCTAACTCATATTATTAGCCATATTATGCTTATATTATCGATAGAACGACAATTACTATACTTATCACTCTTATTATTATGAATCTAACTCATATTATTAGCCATATTATGCTTATATGATCGATAGAATGACAATTACTATACTTATTACTCTTATTATTATCAATCTAACTCATATTATTAACCATATTATGCTTATATGATCGATAGAACGACAATTACTATACATATTACTCTTATTATTATAAATATAACTCATATTATTAGCCATATTATGCTTATATGATCGATAGAACGACAATTACTATACACATTACTCTTACTATTATCAATCTAACTCATATTGTTAACCACATTATGCAGATATGATCGATAGAACGAGAATTACTATACTTACTACTCTTAGTATTATCAATCTAACTCATATTATTAGCCATATTATGCTTAAATGATCGATAGAACGACAATTACTGTACCTATTACTCTTATTATTATCAATTTAACACATATTATTAGCCATATTATGCTTATATGATTGACAGGACGACAATTACTATACTTATTACTCTTATTGTTATCAATCTAACTCATATTGTTAGCCATATTATGCTTATATGATCGATAGAACGAGAATTACTATACTCACTACTCTTAGTATTGTCAATCTAACTCATATTATTAGCCATATTATGCTTATATGATCGATAGAACGAGAATTACTATACTCACTACTCTTAGTATTATCAATCTAACTCATATTGTTAGCCATATTATGCTTATATGATCGATAGAACGAGAATTACTATACTCACTACTCTTAGTATTGTCAATCTAACTCATATTATTAGCCATATTATGCTTATATGATCGATAGAACGAGAATTACTATACTCACTACTCTTAGTATTATCAATCTAACTCATATTATTAGCCATATTATGCTTAAATGATCGATAGAACGACAATTACTGTACCTATTACTCTTATTATTATCAATTTAACTCATATTATTAGCCATATTATGCTTATATGATTGACAGGACGACAATTACTATACTTATTACACTCACTGTTATCAATCTAACTCATATTATTAACCATATTATGCAAATTTGATCGATAGAACGACAATTACTATACTTATTACTCTTATTATTATCAATCTAACTCATATTATTAGCCATATTATGCTTATATGATCGATAGAATGAGAATTACTATACTCACTACTCTTAGTATTATCACTCTAACTCATATTATTAGCCATATTATGCTTATATGATCGATAGAACGACAATTACTATATATATTACTCTTATTGTTATCAATCTAACTCATATTATTAGCCATATTATGCTTATATGTTCGATAGGACGAGAATTACTATACTCACTACTCTTAGTATTATCAATCTAACTCATATTATTAGCCATATTATGCTTATATTATCGATAGAACGACAATTACTATACTTATCACTCTTATTATTATCAATCTAACTCATATTATTAGCCATATTATGCTTATATGAGCAATAGAACTACAACTACTATACTTATTACTCTTATTATTATCAATCTAACTCATATTATTAACCATATTATGCAGATATGATCGATAGAACTACAATTACTATACTCATTACTCTTATTGTTATCAATCTAACTCATATTATTAGACATATTATGCTTATATGATCGATAGAACGACAATTACTATACTTATTACTCTTATTATTATAAATATAACTCATATTATTAGCCATATTATGCTTATATGATCGATAGAACGAGAATTACTATACTCACTACTCTTAGTATTATCAATCTAACTCATATTATTAGCCATATTATGCTTATATTATCGATAGAACGACAATTACTATACTTATCACTCTTATTATTATGAATCTAACTCATATTATTAGCCATATTATGCTTATATGATCGATAGAATGACAATTACTATACTTATTACTCTTATTATTATCAATCTAACTCATATTATTAACCATATTATGCTTATATGATCGATAGAACGACAATTACTATACTTATTACTCTTATTATTATAAATATAACTCATATTATTAGCCATATTATGCTTATATGATCGATAGAACGACAATTACTATACACATTACTCTTACTATTATCAATCTAACTCATATTGTTAACCACATTATGCAGATATGATCGATAGAACGAGAATTACTATACTTACTACTCTTAGTATTATCAATCTAACTCATATTATTAGCCATATTATGCTTAAATGATCGATAGAACGACAATTACTGTACCTATTACTCTTATTATTATCAATTTAACACATATTATTAGCCATATTATGCTTATATGATTGACAGGACGACAATTACTATACTTATTACTCTTATTGTTATCAATCTAACTCATATTGTTAGCCATATTATGCTTATATGATCGATAGAACGAGAATTACTATACTCACTACTCTTAGTATTGTCAATCTAACTCATATTATTAGCCATATTATGCTTATATGATCGATAGAACGAGAATTACTATACTCACTACTCTTAGTATTATCAATCTAACTCATATTATTAGCCATATTATGCTTAAATGATCGATAGAACGACAATTACTGTACCTATTACTCTTACTATTATCAATTTAACTCATATTATTAGCCATATTATGCTTATATGATTGACAGGACGACAATTACTATACTTATTACACTCACTGTTATCAATCTAACTCATATTATTAACCATATTATGCAAATTTGATCGATAGAACGACAATTACTATACTTATTACTCTTATTATTATCAATCTAACTCATATTATTAGCCATATTATGCTTATATGATCGATAGAATGAGAATTACTATACTCACTACTCTTAGTATTATCACTCTAACTCATATTATTAGCCATATTATGCTTATATGATCGATAGAACGACAATTACTATACATATTACTCTTATTGTTATCAATCTAACTCATATTATTAGCCATATTATGCTTATATGTTCGATAGAACGAGAATTACTATACTCACTACTCTTAGTATTATCAATCTAACTCATATTATTAGCCATATTATGCTTAAATGATCGATAGAACGACAATTACTACACTTATTACTCTTATTATTATCAATCTAACTCATATTATTAGCCATATTATGCTTATATGAGCAATAGAACTACAACTACTATACTTATTACTCTTATTATTATCAATCTAACTCATATTATTAACCATATTATGCAGATATGATCGATAGAACTACAATTACTATACTCATTACTCTTATTGTTATCAATCTAACTCATATTATTAGACATATTATGCTTATATGATCGATAGAACGACAATTACTGTACCTATTACTCTTATTATTATGAATCTAACTCATATTATTAGCCATATTATGCTTATATGATCGATAGAATGACAATTACTATACTTATTACTCTTATTATTATCAATCTAACTCATTTTATTAACCATATTATGCTTATATGATCGATAGAACGACAATTACTATACTTATTACTCTTATTATTATAAATATAACTCATATTATTGGCCATATTATGCTTATATGATCGATAGAACGACAATTACTATACACACTACTCTTACTACTATCAATCTAACTCATATTATTAACCACATTATGCAGATATGATCGATAGAACGAGAATTACTATACTTACTACTCTTAGTATTATCAATCTAACTCATATTATTAGCCATATTATGCTTAAATGATCGATAGAACGGCAATTACTGTACCTATTACACTTATTATTATCAATTTAACACATATTATTAGCCATATTATGCTTATATGATTGACAGGACGACAATTACTATACTTATTACACTCACTGTTATCAATCTAACTCATATTATTAACCATATTATGCAAATTTGATCGATAGAACGACATTTACTATACTTATTACACTTACTATTATCAATCTAACTTATATTATTGGCCATATTATGCTTATATGATCGATAGAACGACAATTACTACACTTATTACTCTTATTATTATCAATCTAACTCATATTATTAGCCATATTATGCTTAAATGATCGATAGAACGACAATTACTACACTTATTACTCTTATTATTATCAATCTAACTCATATTATTAGCCATATTATGCTTATATGAGCAATAGAACTACAACTACTATACTTATTACTCTTATTATTATCAATCTAACTCATATTATTAACCATATTATGCAGATATGATCGATAGAACGACAATTACTATACTTATTACTTTTATTGTTATCAATCTAACTCATATTATTAGCCATATTATGCTTAAATGATCGATAGAACGATAATTACTATACTTATTACTCTTATTATTATCAATCTAACTCATATTATTAGCCATATTATGCTTATATGATCGATAGAACGACAATTACTATACACACTACTCTTACTACTATCAATCTAACTCATATTATTAACCACATTATGCAGATATGATCGATAGAACGAGAATTACTATACTTACTACTCTTAGTATTATCAATCTAACTCATATTATTAGCCATATTATGCTTATATGATCGATAGAACGACAATTGCTATACACACTACTCTTACTACTATCAATCTAACTCATATTATTAACCACATTATGCAGATATGATCGATAGAACGAGAATTACTATACTTATTACTCTTATTATTATCAATCTAACTCATATTATTAGCCATATTATGCTTATATGATCGATAGAATGAGAATTACTATACTCACTACTCTTAGTATTATCACTCTAACTCATATTATTAGCCATATTATGCTTATATGATCGATAGAACGACAATTACTATACATATTACTCTTATTGTTATCAATCTAACTCATATTATTAGCCATATTATGCTTACATGTTCGATAGAACGAGAATTACTATACTCACTACTCTTAGTATTATCAATCTAACTCATATTATTAGCCATATTATGCTTAAATGATCGATAGAACGACAATTACTACACTTATTACTCTTATTATTATCAATCTAACTCATATTATTAGCCATATTATGCTTATATGAGCAATAGAACTACAACTACTATACTTATTACTCTTATTATTATCAATCTAACTCATATTATTAACCATATTATGCAGATATGATCGATAGAACTACAATTACTATACTCATTACTCTTATTGTTATCAATCTAACTCATATTATTAGACATATTATGCTTATATGATCGATAGAACGACAATTACTATACTTATTACTCTTATTATTATAAATATAACTCATATTATTAGCCATATTATGCTTATATGATCGATAGAACGAGAATTACTATACTCACTACTCTTAGTATTATCGATCTAACTCATATTATTAGCCATATTATGCTTATATTATCGATAGAACGACAATTACTATACTTATCACTCTTATTATTATGAATCTAACTCATATTATTAGCCATATTATGCTTATATGATCGATAGAATGACAATTACTATACTTATTACTCTTATTATTATCAATCTAACTCATATTATTAACCATATTATGCTTATATGATCGATAGAACGACAATTACTATACTTATTACTCTTATTATTATAAATATAACTCATATTATTAGCCATATTATGCTTATATGATCGATAGAACGACAATTACTATACACATTACTCTTACTATTATCAATCTAACTCATATTGTTAACCACATTATGCAGATATGATCGATAGAACGAGAATTACTATACTTACTACTCTTAGTATTATCAATCTAACTCATATTATTAGCCATATTATGCTTAAATGATCGATAGAACGACAATTACTGTACCTATTACTCTTATTATTATCAATTTAACACATATTATTAGCCATATTATGCTTATATGATTGACAGGACGACAATTACTATACTTATTACTCTTATTGTTATCAATCTAACTCATATTGTTAGCCATATTATGCTTATATGATCGATAGAACGAGAATTACTATACTCACTACTCTTAGTATTGTCAATCTAACTCATATTATTAGCCATATTATGCTTATATGATCGATAGAACGAGAATTACTATACTCACTACTCTTAGTATTATCAATCTAACTCATATTATTAGCCATATTATGCTTAAATGATCGATAGAACGACAATTACTGTACCTATTACTCTTACTATTATCAATTTAACTCATATTATTAGCCATATTATGCTTATATGATTGACAGGACGACAATTACTATACTTATTACACTCACTGTTATCAATCTAACTCATATTATTAACCATATTATGCAAATTTGATCGATAGAACGACAATTACTATACTTATTACTCTTATTATTATCAATCTAACTCATATTATTAGCCATATTATGCTTATATGATCGATAGAATGAGAATTACTATACTCACTACTCTTAGTATTATCACTCTAACTCATATTATTAGCCATATTATGCTTATATGATCGATAGAACGACAATTACTATACATATTACTCTTATTGTTATCAATCTAACTCATATTATTAGCCATATTATGCTTATATGTTCGATAGAACGAGAATTACTATACTCACTACTCTTAGTATTATCAATCTAACTCATATTATTAGCCATATTATGCTTAAATGATCGATAGAACGACAATTACTACACTTATTACTCTTATTATTATCAATCTAACTCATATTATTAGCCATATTATGCTTATATGAGCAATAGAACTACAACTACTATACTTATTACTCTTATTATTATCAATCTAACTCATATTATTAACCATATTATGCAGATATGATCGATAGAACTACAATTACTATACTCATTACTCTTATTGTTATCAATCTAACTCATATTATTAGACATATTATGCTTATATGATCGATAGAACGACAATTACTATACTTATTACTCTTATTATTATAAATATAACTCATATTATTAGCCATATTATGCTTATATGATCGATAGAACGAGAATTACTATACTCACTACTCTTAGTATTATCGATCTAACTCATATTATTAGCCATATTATGCTTATATTATCGATAGAACGACAATTACTATACTTATCACTCTTATTATTATGAATCTAACTCATATTATTAGCCATATTATGCTTATATGATCGATAGAATGACAATTACTATACTTATTACTCTTATTATTATCAATCTAACTCATTTTATTACCCATATTATGCTTATATGATCGATAGAACGACAATTACTATACTTATTACTCTTATTATTATAAATATAACTCATATTATTAGCCATATTATGCTTATATGATCGATAGAACGACAATTACTATACACACTACTCTTACTACTATCAATCTAACTCATATTATTAACCACATTATGCAGATATGATCGATAGAACGAGAATTACTATACTTACTACTCTTAGTATTATCAATCTAACTCATATTATTAGCCATATTATGCTTAAATGATCGATAGAACGGCAATTACTGTACCTATTACACTTATTATTATCAATTTAACACATATTATTAGCCATATTATGCTTATATGATTGACAGGACGACAATTACTATACTTATTACACTCACTGTTATCAATCTAACTCATATTATTAACCATATTATGCAAATTTGATCGATAGAACGACATTTACTATACTTATTACACTTACTATTATCAATCTAACTTATATTATTAGCCATATTATGCTTAAATGATCGATAGAACGACAATTACTATACTTATTACTCTTATTGTTATCAATCTAACTCATATTGTTAGCCATATTATGCTTATATGATCGATAGAACGAGAATTACTATACTCACTACTCTTAGTATTGTCAATCTAACTCATATTATTAGCCATATTATGCTTATATGATCGATAGAACGAGAATTACTATACTCACTACTCTTAGTATTATCAATCTAACTCATATTATTAGCCATATTATGCTTAAATGATCGATAGAACGACAATTACTGTACCTATTACTCTTATTATTATCAATTTAACT
This sequence comes from Megachile rotundata, assembly GCF_050947335.1. Taxonomy (NCBI): domain Eukaryota; kingdom Metazoa; phylum Arthropoda; class Insecta; order Hymenoptera; family Megachilidae; genus Megachile; species Megachile rotundata. The sequence goes on along the minus strand of NW_027473472.1, from coordinate 1,398 downwards.
CATATTATTAGCCATATTATGCTTATATGATTGACAGGACGACAAATACTATACTTATTACACTCACTGTTATCAATCTAACTCATATTATTAACCATATTATGCAAATTTGATCGATAGAACGACAATTACTATACTTATTACTCTTATTGTTATCAATGTAACTCATATTATTAGCCATATTATGCTTATATGAGCAATAGAACTACAACCACTATACTTATTGCTCTTATTATTATCAATCTAACTCATATTATTAACCATATTATGCAGATATCATCGATAGAACTACAATTACTATACTCATTACTCTTATTGTTATCAATCTAACTCATATTATTAGACATATTATGCTTATATGATCGATAGAACGACAATTACTATACTTATTACTCTTATTATTATAAATATAACTCATATTATTAGCCATATTATGCTTATATGATCGATAGAACGAGAATTACTATACTCACTAGTCTTAGTATTATCAATCTAACTCATATTATTAGCCATATTATGCTTAAATGATCGATAGAACGACAATTACTGTAGCTATTACTCTTATTATTATCAATTTAACTCATATTATTAGCCATATTATGCTTATATGATTGACAGGACGACAATTACTATACTTATTACACTCACTGTTATCAATCTAACTCATATTATTAACCATATTATGCAAATTTGATCGATAGAACGACAATCACTAAACTCATTACTCTTATTATTATCAATCTAACTCATATTATTAGCCATATTATGCTTATATGATCGATAGAATGAGAATTACTATACTCACTACTCTTAGTATTATCACTCTAACTCATATTATTAGCCATATTATGCTTACATGATCGATAGAACGACAATTACTATACTTATTACTCTTATTGTTATCAATCTAACTCATATTATTAGCCATATTATGCTTAAATGATCGATAGAACGATAATTATTATACTTATTACTCTTATTATTATCAATCTAACTCATATTATTAGCCATATTATGCTTATATGATCGATAGAACGACAATCACTATATTTATTACACTCACTATTATCAATCTAACTCATATTATTAACCATATCATGCAGATATGATCGATAGCACGACATTTACTATACCTATTACTCTTATTATTATCAGCCTAACTCATATTATTAGACGTATTATGCTTATATGATCGACAGAACGACAACTACTATATTTATTACACTCACTGTTATCAATCTAACTCATATTATTAACCATATTATGCAAATTTGATCGATAGAACGACAATCACTATACATATTAATCTTATTATTATCAACCTAACTCATATTATTAGCCATATTATGCTTAAATGATCGATAGAACGACAATTACTATACTTATTACTCGTATTAT